>NC_064923.1:546534629-546834629 GCF_023897955.1 Schistocerca gregaria
GCCCCTAGAACTTAGAACTTCTTAAACCTAACCAACCTAAGCACATCACACACATCTATGACCGAGGAAGGATTCGAACCTGCGACCGTAGCGATCGCGCAGTTCCAGACTATAGCGCCTAGAACCACTCGGCCACCCGGCCCGGCAAATGCCTCTGGGCATATGCTTTTTCGATCTTATTTTTTCTCAACACTCTTCGGTAACACCATTCACAGTTAATCATCACCGTGCAAAAATCAGTCTGTACGAGGCTTTATTTTTTCTTCATGACTAAAGATCGTATCAATTTGAAACTTTAAGTATATACTCCATTGTTTCACTTTACCCAGTGTATTTCTTCATCGAGATTGCAAAGGATAAAAAATAGAGACGTTTAGCTAGTCAGTTAAGCCAAATGAATTCATTTTGTTACCCCTATCAAGTCAGTCGATAATTACACCATAACTTTTAAACTAGAAGCTGTGGTATACGGATGGTAGAATTTTGACATAACTCTCTTGAATCCACCGCTCATTCAAAGGTCGCTGACTAACACTCGGTCGATACCTGGTCGCCTTCCTTTGTGTCTGAAAGCTCTTTCTTTCTTTAACATAAAGTTTCTCATATAAAAAGTTAGTTGTGAAGCTATATAACGTACTCGTTCAAATTTGTTACAATATATTTTTTTAAAATATCCCATGTTTTTTATACTAGTCATTTTAGATACATACAACTGCATTAATTGTCTGAGTGTGAATCCACTTTTCGCGTTTGGTTTATTTTTTAGTAACGACACCTAATGTTGCTAAAAGTTGTTACTGGTCATAACTACCTCTTAATCGCAGTGAAACAATAGGTCTTGTGAGAGACAGCTCATGAGATCATGAGGTCAGCCCACTAAGCTTTATACGTAAACGATACCCTTCTTGGATTTAGAACGTTTTCAGAAGCAACCTTTTAAAATAATTGCGGTAACCTTGTCGAAGTAGTAGGTCAAAATACCTCGATTCAGAAACATGACACACACTATAGCATTGTAATTCACATGAGTTAATTTAAACATCAATAGTAAATCATATACTACTTTTCAAACAGATACGCCTGCACAAAATGTAAATTCAGATCCATATTCCCCAAAGCAACAGTTACCGTTTCGTATTTAATAATAACGTTGCATTCATTTTTATTGCAGTACTGTATTCTTTTTGTTTTTAACACTTGAATCCTCACGTTAATCCTGTTCAGTCAATATATCATAAACGTGATTTGGATGGATACAGAATCGCCATCCTGTGAGAAACTGCGATTTGTATTACGATGCACTGAACTGTATAAAAAACTGACCTTTCGTTTAAATGAAAAATATTATTTATAATTTGAATCTAAGACATGCCATTAAGGCGTAGGGTTGCTTAAGTTACAGTGACGCCACGATCTACTGTGTTAAAAGACGCTGCCCTTATTGAAGGTATGCGGTGTATGCTAGTTACCGGTAAAGACATTGGTTGTAAGCCACGGGTCACTTAACAATATGACAGTGTGTTCGTGTGACATATTTTATGTTGGCGAAACTGATGTCAGCCATATTTACACGTCAGTCTTACTGTTCTCTTGTTTTTATTTTTTGTTCTACAAGCGGAAAATAAACATTAAGCGCTATATCTGTTTTATGTTCATCATTGTTATCATAATAACAAAAATTCTCGAAACACCGTTAGACCCTGTGGACCTCAACTTCTAGACGAAAAAAGGAGCTCACAGATTAAAAAGGCATGCACATCCACGCATGTTGTGTCTTTGTGGATCTACATTTTGTTATGTACGTAATATTCTCGGTTTACTTCCCCAGTCAGAAGAGGAAAAAGACTCGAGCTTTCAACGAAACCCTCCATCGCATTCGTAAGGAGCAATTGTCCGTCGTGCCTTGCTGTTGCGGTGACCATTTATAGTCCATAGGCGACTTGTGACTAGTCGGCGAACTTCGCCATTACGTTATACTGTCAGAGATTGTGTCCACCAATGCGCTCACAGCGCCAACGCTGCCATAGAAAGCCGCCTTATGTGCTACAAATGGTCACCACACCAGCAGGCAAGACCGTCAGATGTTCTTGAGGAAGGCATTGGAGGATTTCGTCGAAAGCTAGACATTTTAGCCACATCTGACGCAGGTAGAAAACCAAGAATTTTCTGTACAAGGATGCCACTGGCAGAAACTTCGGTTTTATTCATTTTGTGCTAATATTATTCGTGCCAAGTGAAAGCTGGATAGATGGCAGTATATCGGACCCAACACTCCTATTGCTGCCACGGTCCTTCTGCTAGATAACGATGTTAGGTCTTTGGTACTAGCCGTGGCGACAGTACTGCTGGTGAAGCTGCCACGCCGGCCACCAGCTGGCTTTCTCCATAGGCGAGACCTCCGTCGGACAGCGACGTCATTAAGGCCAGCGCGCAGACCGTTAACTGCCGGCACACAAATACTGACACTCACCTGCCGCAGCACATCACGGGCGACGTCTCCACAAGTGGCAGGGGCATACTCGGACCTGTGGTGCTTGCATACAGGAGAATTTTTTTTTTTGTGTATCTGCTGTCTTCTGAATAGCTTAATGGGGCCAGACACGAATTCCTCCCCTGTAGAAACTTCTTCATCACAGACTGGCAATTGCACCCAAAATCCTCAATTATTTGTTGTATGTATTACAGCCGCGCATAAAAACAGGTCTCGAGTTCTCTCGGTGATAAAGAGGTGGGGGTCAAGTGTTTTGTATAGTCCTTGGGCTAGGAACGAGTTGTGTACCCAACAGAAGGATCGCCTTAGTGTCACTATCCTACAATACTTGGTCGAAGTATGAATATTACACACTTCCTTCTGCTTAGGCAAATGAAGCAAAACGGTTGGTTCTTTTTGAATTTGATGTGTTCGACGATTGGCTTGATGGGACTTATGAAGGCACCGTTAGTTCATGGGTGGTCCCTCAGAAAACCTACAAAAAGCGATTTTTACTATATTTTCGCTGTTACTAGCGGACAAAACCGCGGACAAGGATTCCGAGGCGGCTATGCATAACAAATGGCTGAAATCTTCAGGATATATTCTTAAGATCCCGATCTCGAAAAACTGAAAATTTTCTTCGTAGGTTTATCCGTTTCCAAGACGTAGAGGCTCCGAGTTACCCTACTTCTACAAGCGAAATCCGGTATGAGGCGAAAGTTAAAAAATAAAGAACTGCAGAAAATTGCTCAAATTTTAATGGTATATTCTCGAGGCGTTTATCTAGAAGAAATACCTTCCTGATTCAAAAATCTTTATCCGTTGTCGAGAAACACCCCAAAAATTGTTTTTTTTTTGGCTTCCAAAATACAGCCGCGCATTCCGAGGCGGTTATGCAAAGCAAATGACTGTAATTTTTACAGTGTATTCCTAAGATCCCGATGTCGAACATCCTTGAAAATTTTCCTCTTATCTTTATCCGTTTACGAGATACCGAAGTTCAAAGTTACCCTGTTTGTACACATAAAACATTCACATGAAATCCGGAGTGAGGCGACTATGTAGCTTATAAAGTGACGTAGCACGGAGAAATATGCTATAAATGCCTCAGTTATCACCTGTTTCAGTACGACATGTTGTCGTACTGACGCACATGCAAAAATTTTTTGCACATAATATCCGGTCTGAGGTGTACAATTACTTTCGCGTTATTTCAACTATCTAGATTTTACTGAAAAATACATTTCTTATCATAGGAGTTACACGCCCGGATACAACAGGGAAAGCCGGCCGGGGTGGCCAAGCGGTTAAAGGCGCTACAGTCTGGAACCGGCGACCGCTACGGTCGCAGGTTAGAATCCTGCCTCGGGCATGGATGTGTGTGATGTCCTTAGGTTAGTTAGGTTTAAGTACTTCTAAGTTCTAGGGGACTGATGACCATAGTAGTTAAGTCCCATAGTGCTCAGAGCCATTTGAACCATTTTGAACAACAGGGAAAAAGAGGCACAAAAAATGCGAAAATGTTTATGTTTATCTACAAGAATCTGACTGAAAAGTGGGGTACCAGCTGCCTCATTTTACCTTCCTCAGCACTTTTACAAACCTTCCCAGAAGATTTGGCATGCGAACATATTCGTGGTTTTTTATGCTAAGAGAGGAGATTGCAGTGCCAATGCAAAAAGACTGAAAGTTATAAATGCTGGAAGATAGTAGACAGCAGATGAATTATAGAAAGAGTGGAGGAGTCAATGGCAGTGTGAGAGAAGGAGAAGGACACAGTTGACAGTGACATTTACAGAACAGTGCTAGGAAAAGAATGAAGGAGACAGTACCGGAGGGCGGGGAGAGGAATAAAGAAAAAGAGAAAGTGGATGAGAGTTCATCGATAATGAGAGACAGAGTATACAACAATTTATCGGTTACACGATAAATCAGTCTAATCTAAAAGCTCCAAATTCAGCTAAATATCTAGGTATTACAATTAAGAACAACTTAAATTGGAAGGAACACATAGAAAATGTTGTGGGGACGGCTGACCAAAGACTGCGTTTTATTGGCATGACACTTAGAAAATGTAACACACCAACTAAGAAGACTGCTTACACTACGCTTGTCCGCCCTCTTTTAGAATACTGCTGCGCGGTGTGAGGTCCTTACCAGATAGGACTGACGGAGTACATCGAAAAAGTTCAAAGAAAGGCAGCACGTTTTGTATTATTGCGAAATATGGGAGAGAGTGTCACAGAAATGATACAGGATTTGGGCTGGACGTCATTAAAAGAAAGGCGTTTTTCGTTGCGACGGAATCTTCTCACGAAATTCAAATCACCACCTTTCTCCTCCGAATGCGAAAATATTTTGTTGACACCGGCCTACATAGGGCGGAACGATCACCACGATACAATAAGGGAAATCAGATCTCGTATAGAAAGATATAGGTGTTCATTCTTTCCGCGCGCTATACGAGATTGGAATATTAGAGAAATGTGAAGGTGGTCCGATGAACCCTCTGCCAGGCACTTAAATGTGATTTGCAGAGTATCCATGTAGATGTAGATGTAGACAACGAGGAAGAGAGAGATACGGACAGTGAGAAGAAATAGCAGCGGCAGGAACAAGGATTGAGATTTTAGCAGAGATAACAAGAGGCAGGCAGTGATAGGGAGAGGGGACTGTAGTAGTAGGACACAACGAATGGGTCTGTGGCTGTGACACAGGAGACAATGACAGAGAGACACAAAAAAATAAAGAGTTGTGCTGAGTGAGTGAGTGAGAAAGAGCAACTGGGAATGGATAGGTATGAGCGACGTAAGAGCGATGGACTGTAGTTAAGAGACACAATCGATGGTGGTCGAGTTTAGGCTCCTTCTGCACATTACGTCAGACATACTCCGGCAGCAGTGTTCTAAGCGCTCTGCTGTGAATGCCGAACCCAATTCGAGCATTAAACATGATCTTAGCGAATTGTTTAGTGAATTTTATCCCACTTGTCATGGCTAATGGTGGTGGTAAGCGCAAAATTCTATACAAGCACGCGACAGACATAATTTGCAGGATACACACTTATTTCAGGCGCAAAGCACGTGTATGCGCTTAGTGCAGCTGTGGCTGGAAACCGGCAACGTTTCTCGACCTTCATGAACCGCCATCCATCGTGGATCGGACTGCAGTGGGTAAGAGATACAGTTAGGGGAGCTTCTGGGAGTCTGAGGTGAATTGTGTGATACAAAAAGGCGCGAACATATTCGTATGCCAAAATATTTAGGGGAATTTTGAAAGATACTGAGGTGGTAGAATGAGACAGCCAGTATCCCTTTTTTCATGCACAGCCTTTTGAACAAATGAGAACATATTCGCATTTTTTGGTATGCGACAGGAGCATTTTTCCGGTGGTATTGCTATATTCTTGTCTCTTCCTGAAATTTTTTTATATTCTTTTACATTTCCTTCTTTCGTCAGTCAGTTGAAATATTTCTCCTGTTAGAGAAGATTCTTCGCAGTTTAGAGATTCTTCATCTGAGATGCCTATTGTGGTCTTCACTACAGCAGTGTTAATAGCCCCAGACAATTTTAAACGAATCTCACCATTCATCACTACTTCAGTATCTTATTTCTTTCCACATCCAGTCTTGTGAATGACTCTCTTAAACTTCAGCCAGTTCTTCATTATTACTAAATTGTGATGAGAGTCTGTATCTACTCTTGGGCAGCGTGTCGTACAATCCAGTACCTCATTCGGAGTCCCTGTTTGACGTTTACATAGCTGGAGTCTTCCCGTGTCTCCAAGTCTTTTCTAAATACACTCCTGGAAATGGAAAAAAGAACACATTGACACCGGTGTGTCAGACCCACCATACTTGCTCCAGACACTGCGAGAGGGCTGTACAAGCAATGATCACACGTACGGCACAGCGGACACACCAGAAACCGCGCTGTTGGCCGTCGAATGGCGCTAGCTGGGCATCATTTGTGCACCGCCGCCGTCAGTGTCAGCCAGTTTGCCGTGGCATACGGAGCTCCATCGCAGTCTTTAACACTGGTAGCATGCCGCGACAGCGTGGGCGTGAACCGTATGTGCAGTTGACGGACTTTGAGCGAGGGCGTATAGTGGGCACGCGGGAGGCCGGGTGGACGTACCGCCGAATTGCTCAACACGTGGGGCGTGAGGTCTCCACAGTACATCGATGTTGTCGCCAGTGGTCGGCAGAAGGTGCACGTACCCGTCGACCTGGGACCGGACCGCAGCGACGCACGGATGCACGCCGTAGGATCCTACGCAGTGCCGTAGGGGACCGCACCGCCACTTCCCAGCAAATTAGGGACACTGTTGCTCCTGGGGTATCGGCGAGGACCACTCGCAACCGTCTCCATGAAGCTGGGCTACGGTCCCGCACACCGTTAGGCCGTCTTCCTCTCACGCCCCAACATCGTGCAGCCCGCCTCCAGTGGTGTCGCGACAGGCGTGAATGGAGGGACGAATGGAAACGTGTCGTCTTCAGCGATGAGAGTCGCTTCTGCCTTGGTGCCAATGATGGTCGTATGCGTGTTTGGCGCCGTGCAGGTGAGCGCCACAATCAGGACTGCATACGACCGAGGCACACAGGGCCAACACCAGGCATCATGGTGTGGGGAGCGATCTCCTACACTGGCCGTACACCTCTGGTGATCGTCGAGAGGACACTGAATAGTGCACGGTACATCCAAACCGTCATCGAACCCATCGTTCTACCATTCCTAGACCGGCAAGGGAACTTGCTGTTCCAACAGGACAATGCACGTCCGCATGTATCCCGTGCCACCCAACGTGCTCTAGAAGGTGTAAGTCAACTACCCTGGCCAGCAAGATCTCCGGATCTGTCCCCCATTGAGCATGTTTGGGACTGGATGAAGCGTCGTCTCACGCGGTCTGCACGTCCAGCAAGAACGCTGGTCCAACTGAGGCGCCAGGTGGAAATGGCATGGCAAGCCGTTTCACAGGACTATATCCAGCATCTCTACGATCGTCTCCATGGGAGAATAGCAGCCTGCATTGCTGCGAAAGGTGGATATACACTGTACTAGTGCCGACATTGGACATGCTCTGTTGCCTGTGTCTATGTGCCTGTGGTTCTGTCAGTGTGATCATGTGATGTATCTGACCCCAGGAATGTGTCAATAAAATTTCCCCTTCCTGGGACAATGAATTCACGGTGTTCTTATTTCAATTTCCAGGAGTGTATTTATGCCCAACAGTCACGCTCATCACGTAAATTATTCTTATTCCAGTCCTCTAGTCTTGATGTACTATTCTGGTCTCATGCAGTTTTTAGAGTTGCCTGAGCACCCTGATATACTTCTCTATAATTTGCATCTTCTGCCCTATGATTAGATGGATAACATCAGGGATAGGCTGCAATCCTGTCTCAGTCCCTTCTCAACTATTGTTTCCCTTTCACGTTCTTCGGCTGTCGTAACTGCAGTCTGGTTTCCGCACAAATTGTAGATAAATTTTTGCTCCCATCTTCAGAATTTCAAAGATTATGTACAACTCATACCGCTGAGAAACAGGCGACCATGTTCAGACCCAGAAAGGCAACCTGGTCCAACCCAGCCGGTGCCACGACGCGCTCATCACAGTCACCAGTCGCTGGACCTCTTGTTGCTTCGTCCGCAATGCAGCTGCGTTGAATAACAGCTGCGTTCATCTGTGATGATAAATTAAAATTAAAAGTGTCCAAGCTCTTCCAGATCGTGCAAAAGATTGAAGTGAAATAAAAAGGAGGAGGTTATAAAGCAATTTATTCTTGATACAACAAATAAAATTAAGATTCGTGAAAGAAGTATGGGATGAAAAAATAATTGGCAGGGGTTTAAGGCAAGCGTACTGTTAGTCACCGATCGTATTCAACAATTACTCAAAGAAAAATACCAAAAATTTGTCTTCAGTAAAGGTGAAGATTTGCAGTAGTCGAGTATTGAACTATCTGATGATATGTTAGCTGAAGATGAGAAAACAATCAGTAGATGTTCCATGAATTTGGAGCAGCTGTGAACATTACGGTATAAAGATAAATGTTAACAAAACAAAGGCAATGGTGACATTCAAGGTGAACAAAGAAGAATTGGAAGTTAAATGATGCAACAGGGAGACAGTTTTACTTAGGATGCGTACGAAGCTAAGAGACGGAAAAAGAGAGGAAACAAGGACGGCGATGGAAAAGGAAACCATTTATAGAAGAAATAATTTTTTCTGACTCATAGGATAAGAAGTTTTCAAAAGGTCGGTTTAGTGTTCCGTATTGTCTTCTGTGGCTCTAAAACATGGGCGATTTGATTGTTTTAAGAGCAACGGTTAGATGCTTTCCAAATGTATATGTGTGGAAGAAGACAGAGAGCGTCAACTGGAAACCCTGCACATTACAGGAACCACCAGGAGAAACTAAGATTGCTCGACAGATTAAAGGACGTAGAACATATCTAACAGTTGATATCAAGACGATTCGTCGTACATTAAGACGAAAAGGTGGCGCACTACAGAAAAGAATGGAAGACGCTGTGCTTATAGTGAAAGACCTGGTTACAGGACAGAACACACGATGCTGTGGACAGAATCGTACTACTAGTGAAAAAATTGTTGATGCAAAGTAGCTGGTGGCATTTTCCATCGTATTTTTTCACTTGTAAAATCACGCACACGAGAGAAATGTAAGCTTTTATATTATTAGTTGATGCAACGGTTTATCAATGGTCAGCCTATAATTATATACGATCCTGGTTTCGGGTAACGATAAAGAAACTCATAAGCGAGTAAGGCGGGCGCGGTTGCGTGTGCAAGGCGCGGGGCGGTAAGCAGGTCAGCGGCTATCAGGCAATACGCCTGCCCAGCGCAGCTCAGCGCCAGATAACAAAGCTGTGCTGCACTTTCACACGAAGCTCCAAAGAATGCCCGCGCTCGGCCCCGAACTCACTGACCCGCTCCGTATTTGTTTGTTGCATTCTCTGCCTAAGGGAGGTGTTGTGGGAAACGAACTAAATATTGTTTTGTCGAATCCCAGACGTTTCACCTACTTGGTAAAACATCGAATCACGTAAGTCTACAATCGTCATAGGCTTTCTAATACACTTTACACAGACAGAGAGCAATACTTGAACAGGATTGCGCATAATTTTTAATTTAATAATAATAATAATACTGAACATTTCGTGCAATATGAAGAAGTCACTTCTAAAGACATATGCAATACAAAATGTAGATAAACAGAGGGAGAACACATTTTTGTCTGAACTATGTACACTCTCGTGTTCTAATTTATATCTCATCACGTCTAGCGACCCACACACTTACACACACACACACACACACACACACACACACACACACACACACACACTAATGAGATGTAAATTAAAACATTAGATTTTCATTGCTTTTGCACACAATTAAAGCGAATACATGTTCAGTATATCTATGGCACTACTAAACACAAAACTGAGGCATTCTCTCGAACAATGACACGTTGAGTATATGTATGAAACTACTAAACATATAACTGAGGCGTTCTCTTGAGCAATGGCGAAACTGAAAAGTATTGAGTTCGAGGTACAGCGCATCAAACGTCTTCAATAGCTCTTTTAAATTTCAAACTCTCGTACATAGACTACATTTCAGTCAAATGTAAACGAAACCAGAATGAAAAATGCTCCTATTATATCAAAAACAAGGGCATGTATCATAGGCAGAGATTGGGGCATGAAACAAGAGATCTGGCAGCTTCAAACACATTTAAATCAGAACATCTCGACATATTCTCGCTTTTTTAAATGTTAGCATTACACAAAGAACCGCAGCTCCAAGAAGGAGTTGTGCGACATAAACCAAAGTTGGTGGGCGTATTTCTAACACCTGACAGATGACGTCTATTCAAATTTCGTGCCAGTCGCATAACGGTGGTGCTATTAGCGCCACTGTGGCAGGGGTAAAATTCAGGGAGCGAAAGGCTATTTACAATTTATTTACTATTAAAAACAGTCTTGATCACGATTTATTTATTAAGGTAACCAGTTTCGACCACAGCTGTGGTCATCTTCAGACCACTGAGTAGGATCCTCTTTCTACTGGAGAATCACTACTACAGAAACGAGATGGTAGGGAAGGGAAGCAGTGGTTGGGCAGGTAGTGAGACAGGGTTGTAGCCTATTCTCGATGTTATTCAATCTGTATATTGAGCAAGCAGTAAAGAAAACAAAAGAAAAATTCGGAGTAGGAACTAAAATCCATGGAGAAGAAATAGGTTCACCGATGACATTGTAATTCTGTTAGAGACAGCAAAGGACCTGGAAGAGCAGCTGAACGGAATGGACAGTGTCTTGAAAGGACAAGAGCAAAACGAGGATAATGCAATGTAGTCGAATTAAATCGGATGATGCTAAGGGAATTAGATTAGGAAATGAGACACTTAAAGTAGTAGACTAGTTTTGCTATTTGGGAGCAAAATAACTGATGATGGTCGAAGTAGAGAGGATATAAAATGTAGACTGGCAATGGCAAGAACAGCGTGTCTGACGAAGAGAAATTTGTTAACATCCAGTACAGATTTAAGTGTCAGGAAGTCGTTTCTGAAAGCATTTGTATGGAGTGTAGCCATATTTGGAAGTGAAACTTGGACAATAAATAGTTTGGACAAGAAGAGAAGAGAAGCTTTCGAAATGTGGTGCTACAGAATAATGCTGAAGATTAGATGGGTAGAGCACATAACTAATGAGGAGGTATTGAATGGAATTGGGGAGAAGAGAAATTTGTGGCACAACTTGACTAGGAGAAGGGATCGGTTTGTAGGACATTTTCTGAGGCATCAAGGGATCACCAATTTAGTATTGGAGGGCAGCGTGGAGGGAAAAAATCGTAGAGGGATACCAAGAGATGAATACACTAAGCAGATTCAGAAGGATGTAGATTGCAGTAGATACTGGGAGATGAAGAAGCTTGCACAGGCTAGAGTAGCATAGAGAGCTGCATCAAACCAGTCTCCGGACTGAAGACAACAACAAAAACAACAACAAAAACAACAACAACAACAACATGAGGATGCAAATCAGGTTTCCTTTAAATACACACGGTAATGGTCGTGAGCGTTGGCCACGTTTGATATTGGGCGTGGTGAGTTAATGTTAGTCAAGAATACCTTTACGGCAACAAATACGCCGTAATCAACATCTCATTGAGCCTGAACGATGGCGTGTAATAGGGCTACGAGAACCTGGATGTTCCTTCTGCGATACTACAAAGAGACGTGGGAGGTATTTAGATACTGTGCATGATTGGTGGCAGCAGTAGACATGAGAATAGACGGTCAAAAGGAGACCGGGCTCTGGACTAGCGTACGGTTCTGGTGCACAGTAACGTATCTGCAGCACCAATTTGAGCATCAATTGGCACAATAGTGACAAAACGAACTGTCACAAATCGGTTACTCAAGGGCAGTACATTCCACTGACCCCAAAACACCACTATTTACGACTTCAGTGGTGTCAAGCGATGGTTTATTCCAGGGCAAGATGGACGTTTATTGTGTTCACTTATGAAAGCTGGTTATGCCTCGGTGTCAATGATGTCCGTATGTTGGTTAGGAGGAGGCCAACTGAGAGGTTGAAACAAACCTATCAGCGTGCCAGACTCACTCGACCTACTCGTGGAGTCATGGTCTGGGGTGTGATTTCATATGACAACAGGAGCACTTTCGTGGTTATCCCACGCACCCTGACTGCAGATTAGTGCGTCAGCTCTGTAATTCGAACTGATTCGCTGCCATTCATGCACAGCATTCTAAGGGGTGTTTTCCAATAGGATAACGCTCGCCAACACACCGCTGTTGCAACCTAAGATGCTCTACAGAGGGTCGACATGTGGCCTTGGCCTGCTCGACCGCCGGAACTGTCCCCAGTCGAGCACATATAGGACAGCATCGGACGACATCACCAGCGTCTCCAAAAACGGCGTTAAACCGTCCATGTAGAGACCGACAAAGGGCAACAAGCGTGGAACACCATCCGAAAAACTGATGTCCGGCACATGCACAGCGCAATACATGCACGTGCGTTCTTGCATTCAACATCCTGGCGGATACACCGGTTACTACTGCACCAGTATTTTAGATTTGCAATTGCTTAGCTCGCAATTAAATTAACCTGTGATCTTGCAATGTTAATCACTTAAATATGTTACCTAGGCAAATGTATTCCCGAAATTTCATTGCTCTACATTAATTATTTTTTAGTGCTGCAATTTTTTCCGTCAATGTGCTATAATACATCGTGTTAAGTAAAGTAACATGATATATGATGTCATGTGGTACAGCATGATACATACCATCATGTCATCCAACATGGCATTTGTCGTTTGCAATATGACATAACATGTCATTAAAGTTTAGGATGCACGAACCTCCATTCGGTGATACCTTTTATTGAGGAAGCACCCCACTCTCCTAATGTAGATGCATGCCACTCTCTTGAAACACGTAAATTTATGTCTATTCGTTCTTACACTCTTCACCATAGATGCAACAGGGGGTGGGTTTTGGGGGAGAAATGGCCAACTCGGGGATAAAATCAGCCAGAAATAAAAAAGTTATTTTAGCGTCCCCCGAGAAACAAATTTATCCCCAGAAATTTTTTACTCCTAGAAAACTTTTTAGCTGTTCCATGTATGCTCTTCAGCAACATGATACTACATATTGTTTTTGGTTTGGAAACCCACTGTATTTTGGGCACCGGATCAGGGATATACTCTATAAATTGCAAGATGGAGATGTGCCAAATTTTTACAGTTAAGAGAACTCACTGCGCTGGGGAGGTAGGATTAACTCGTAAAAAAGAGCGAATACGTCAAGATCTTTTAATTTAAATATCTCTGAAGCTGCCAGATTAGTCGGATAACTAAATCCATTCTTTTATATCGCTACCTATGCCTAGGACATATCGGTATTTTTTGTACTATGGTAGGAGCATTTATCATTCCGGTTCCCCACTTCTGCTCTACAATAATTTTGACATTAGATCGCCATAGCGTGGCAACCGATGTAGATTTTTTTCGGCACGAAAAATACTGATCCGGTATGGATTTTTTTGTTGTGTTTCGAACTATGTTGCTTATTCCACGGTAACAGATAAAGCTTTCACAAAACAGCAGCACGATCGTTAGTTGCACATACTTGTTTACCGTCTTACGAAATTTCAACCGGTGTCCCCAAGGTTGAAACATAGAAAAACTCACAAATTTTTTTTGTGCACGTAAAATCCGAATGAACCTAGATTTTCGAAACCGAGTTTTCAATTATATTTACTTGATTCACTTTAAACAGTTTCCGAGCATTCAGTTCACGTAAGAAAGAATTTTAAGTGCTACATTTAGTTTTAATTTAGACTATCTCGACAACGAATAGAGATTATAGAAAAAAAAATCGTTTTGACCTTGTCCGTTTACCTATCATCGTGCAAAGTTTGAACCGTTCCGTACTATTTTACAGCATAAAAGTGGCGCGCTGCAAACACCTCCCAAAATAACGTGTTTTTGCTTGCTTTTGTACGTGAAATCCGAATGGTGCACAGACAAATGGTGCCATTAGCTGAGCATTAAAGAAAATATTTTGCAAAAATAAATTAATCGATTCGGTTCGTCATTCAAACATTGCTTAATATACTGTAACGTAGTCACAGTCAGACAGAGGTTCGAATGGGTGTACAAATTGCCGTTGCTCCGGCCTAAACCAAAAACTTTTCACCCCATGCTCCCAGCTCAAATAGGAACCGAGCACCAACACCCTCCACCATCCCCCAAACCGCGATCTGCTCGCGGCCTTTGCAGACATGTTTGTCACAGTGCTTACACGCTTCAATAATATTGTAGTTTCAGAATATATGCGAAATATGTAATAATTTCAGCAAAGTCGTTGTTCCAGAGAACACCTCAATTGCTCTTAGTCAACCGTGAAGCACTGAAAATTCTAAATTTGGATGTGCGGGCGGGATGGTAGTTGCATGTCTTTAGCGCAGCGTCAACTCTTTCGGTTCCAGTAGTGGGTTACGGCTCTTTGCGTGTGGCCTGATGGACTATCTACTGAAACAAAGAAAAATCATCACAGACTCCACTTACGTAAAAATATCTTTCTGAGGAAGGCACGAGCATTCTGAAGATCTACACATGCAATATTGGAAAAAAAAGAGGCTGTCCTCAGGACCCTAAATATCAGAGGTAAGCGGAGAATTATTGAATATGAGAGAGTAATGCTCACCTATGGGCATACAATGAAGGCTTTCACGACAGGATGTTTCAGCTGCTGTGAATTTTTCCGGGCTGTATGACCGTGGTCTATGGAACTTTTCAATCCCTGACGTTTCGTTCCAGGGAACGTTGGAAATCTTCGGGGGTGCTCCTGGTTGTGCTTAGTCTTTGCCGACTGACGAGTCGGACGTCGAAGAGCGACCTAAATACTGTGGAAAGTGGTGTATATAAGATTCCGTTTACGTGTGGCAAAGTCTACATTGGAACTACAAAGAGAAGTGTGAATACACGGATGAAGGTACATGAAAGTCTTTGCCGACTAAGGAAAACAGACAAATCAGACGTGGCGGAATATGCTCTTCAATCAAGTGATCACGTAGTGAAATTTTCGGAAACTGAAGTTTTATGTATTATGACGAACTATTCTCTACGGCTATATAGAGAAACCATCGAAATATATAAACATGGGGATAATTTCAACAGAAAAGAAGAAGCCATCAAACTCAGTGATATATGGACTGTGGCGCTACAGAATCGATGAGAAGTTTTTATCTTTGATGTACTATGATCGATCGTTAAAAACTTTTATCTTTGACGAGGTTTATCTCTGCTATCACGTGAAATCCAGACCACGCCCACTTTCCACAGTATTTAGGCCGCTCTTCGACGTCCGACTCTTCAGTCGGCAAAACTCAGCACAACCAGGAGTACCTCCGAAGATGTCCAACGTGGCCTTGGACGAAACGTCAGGGATTGAAGAGTTCCATGGACCACGGTCATCAACACGGAAACATTCTCACCAGCTGTGGGCAGCTGCCTTACCAATTTATTTTCTGCTATTTTTAATAATTGGTTCAAATGGCTCCGAGCGCTATGCGACTTAACTTCTGAGGTCATCAGTCGCCTAGAACTTAGAACTAATTAAACCTAATTAACCTAAGGACATTACACACATCCATGCCCGAGGCAGGATTCGAACCTGCGACAGTAGCGGTAGCCCGGTTCCAGACTGTAGCGCTCAGAACCGCTCGGCCACTCCGCCCGGCTTTTATTAATTGCTTAGAATGTAAATTCTTTAGAGAGAATCTTTCGATAACAACGTGATACAAAAGATATATTTGTGGCAAACTAATCTTATTTGATGATACAAAAGACGAAATTATTAAAGCTAATGAAAAAGAAATTAATAATTTACATCAGATTATTCTCCTCACTGTTGAAAGCCGCTCAAGCAAAAGTTTAAATTTCCATGATATTAGCATTAGCACTCTAAACACGTAACTTAAATTTCATGCATATGGGAAAACAACGTACGCAGATGTGACAATCAGTAAAACTTCATGTCACCCAGAGAAGCAGAAAATCTCTTACTACAGAGCGCCACCTATCTGCAGTCCCTGTCCATTGCCTTCATTCTCGCTACTCTGAGATTCCCGCAGGAGGTTGGACGTACTTGTGCATCCGCACAGAACTAGGTGGATTCATTGCCCATCTACGAGAGACAATTTGATGAATGTGGGGTGTCGTTTCTTCCGGAGATCAGATAATTATTTTCGCGTTGATGAGCAATGAATCAACCTAGTTCTGTGCGGATGCACAAGTATGTCCGACCTCCCGTGGGAATCTCAAAGTAGCGAGCATGGAGGAAATGGACAGAGGGTGGCGCCCGATGGTAATGTGGGTCGGCCTTAACGCGTGCTGGGATAGTCGGCGCAGTTGCGATAACACAGTGTACCGGATGGTGCAGGGGTTGTTAACGCGCCTGCCTAGTGAGCAGGAGATCCCGGTCCAGTACACATTTTTATTGGTCGCCGCCGATTCTCAGTAATGTCCCGATGCAGCTCACATCAGTAATCCCTAACCTTTCCTCTCCATTTCCCCCTCCTCCACCTTCAATTTACATATCGCAATTGCGGATTTCACGTGGTGTCAGTTCTTTCGGAAATGTCAGAAACAACGAACACTACGTATTCATACAACAACAAATGAGTTGAAGGCTGAAATAAATCCCATCATATCGCATAATAAGAACAAACCAATGCTACATCACAGCGAATAGAAAAATACGGCAACGAGACCAGGAAAGGATTTACGTGAAGTAGCAAACCTTTCCCGAGGAACGAATGTCAGAAACAGTTACCGCAGAAATAACGAAATAAATGACAAAGGTAACCACAGTAGCAAAAACAAGAGAAAGCCATGCAGTCGCTCAGAAATATACATCTTAGAACCATAGTGCATGTCCAAAGATATGAGTAGCCCAAACAGGAAGAAATTTCTACATGCTGCTGAATATGAACAGCAAGTGATAGACAAGTATCAATCAGCATCCCTGCTATTTGGCAGTTCTTCGGCATCTGAGCATCGATTAATCTTTTCGGTTGGATTCGGCATACATGAAGAAATTTGTCGACTCTCTTCCTCGCCAGACGGAGGCCATTATGAAGACTAGACGTAGTGGTACACGATATTGACGTCATGTCTCCTACTGGTGACTAATTTGTTGTCTGGCGTGCTTCATAGATTATGTATACAAGTGTACAGACATGGATTCAAAGTACATAAGCCTAGCTGTTTCGCGATACGATGTCTCGTGCAACTGAAAATGGAACTAAAGAGTTTCGTCCACGTAAAGATCACGGTGCCTCCGCCTGTTTGCACTGCGGACACTACCAGGTTGACGCACTGTGCCTACGATTTCCTGGTACCAGAGTTCCATGAACGACGCGGCCGCCGCGCTAGCGTGCGAGCTGCTGCTCGTGCCTGCCGCGGTAGACAGCTTACCATATTTTTTCCCGCACGTAAAAGTCATACCCTTCGATGAGATTTTAGTCGCTGGTTGGAAGAACAGCAGCACCTGCACAACGTTTGCCCACTCTCATGCGGTAGATTTGTTATGCATGGAAGTCCAGAACGTGCGGTAACTTGGATACAAACAGCTACAATTATAAGGGAGAGTCAGGTGAAAACGAAAAGATGAAAAAATTTAAGTAAACTGTTCATTATTCGAAAAGTAATCGCCATAACTGCTAATACATTCAGCGCACTGCGAGACAAGGTGGTCAATGCCTTGACGGAAAAATGTTTGCGGTTACCTACGGATCCACGATTATGCCCAGGCGTGCACCTCTTCGTCCAAAGCAAATCCACGGCCACTAATGTCTTTATTTAGCGGCTCAAAAGCTTCAAAATCGCATGAAAGAAAGATCGAGACTGTATGAAGGAAATGTAAGGGCTTTTCCGCCCACGTATTGCCAAGTTGTTTCGACTATGCTGGAGAAGTTACGCTGGCAAGCCGTTACACATCCCCCACATAGTACCGATCTCTTCCCATGTGATTTCTATATTTTTCGGATCCCTGAAGAAAGAAAGACGTTCGTGGCCGTCGATTTGCTTCGGACGAAGAGATGCATGCCTGGGTGTATTGTGTAAGGTGTATTCAAGGGGGGACTTAGAAACGACGGAGAGGCTTCGTCCCACCACGGCCCTCAGTGGTTCACAACCCCACAACAGGCCACAGCACTCCACCCAATCCACCGCCGCTCCATACCGAGCCCAGCGTTACTGTGCAGTTCGGGCCCACAGTGGAACGTCTCATTCTCATATCAGGCAAGTGTAGCTCCAAATGTTTGTATTGTGGAGTAATTACGGTGTTCGCGTACGTAGAGACAGTGTTAGAGCAGCAATCGCCGACACAGTGTAACTGAGGCGGAATAAGGGTAACCCGCCCGTGTTAGAGCAGCAATCGCCGACACAGTGTAACTGAGGCGGAATAAGGGTAACCCGCCCGCTTTCGCCGGGGCAGATGGAAAACAACCTTAACAACCATCCACAGGCTGGCCTCCAGCTCGGGAAGCAGTGTGCTAGATCGCGCGGCTAGCCGGGCGGGCACGCCAGGGTACAGTCGTTGTTCCGTAGGTAACCATAAAGATTTTTCCATAAAAGCATTGACCGTCTTGTCTCACAGTTCGCTAAGTATACCACCAGTTATGGCGATTACTTTTGAAATAATAAACATCATCCCATCTGTCTCGTTTTCATTTGACTGACTACATCCGTCGTAGCTTCGAGTCAAGGCACCTCGTAACTAATGGATGGCAATGGCATAGGTACAGCGTAGATGTACATATAATGCCGATCTCTCCAATTAAAGTACGATTTATCGTTATGACTGGAGACCATATATATTACTAAGCAACTATCTCGGAACTCGGAAACCGAAAACCTGTGCAGTTGCTTGTTGCCTATTCAGCGGCTTGCGGCGGCAGAAAAAAATTATTTCCGATAGTGAACCCGCCAATGCTTCGCATTTGCTAAATATTTATGGAAGTTGCATGCACACCCTAAATTCCTTACCCTCCCCCCTCTCTCTGCCCGTCCTCTCATCCCCCCGCCCCTCTTCATCCGTAATTCTCCTCCTTCCCCATCTCTCTGTTCGTAATCTCCTGCCACCTCTCTCTGTCCATGTCCTCCTGTCCCCTCTCTATGTCCACTTTCGTCTGAGTGTTTATTTTGGAATAAATCCGTCAAGATCTTTTCGAGATTTTTGGTAGCAACGTTTCCTCGTAGTGTATCTATAAATGTAATTAAAATATTACAAAAACATATAGCCTATTTCTGTCCGAATATTCATTAGGGTATCGTGCAAAAATTTAAAGTAAATCTGTCAAGAGCTTTCCGAGATTGGTGGTAACAACGCTCCCCTTCCCCCCTTCATATCACATTTATAGGTATACATTATATATAATACAAAAATTTATTATGTCATTCGGGATGATTAATAGGGTATCATGTGAAAACCTGAAGTAAATTGGTCAAGAATTTTTCTATCTCTGGGATAACTAAGTTTCTGCAAAAATATATGGCCTATGTCAGTCCGAACGTTCATTAGATTGTCGTGAAAAAATTCCTAGTAAATGGGTCAAGAACTTTACGAGATTTTCGGTAGCAACGCTTCCTCTTTAGGTATTACATACGGTATGTACTTATATATTGAACTGATGTTTTATGGAAACATGAGACGCCCTTACTGCCAAACTGAACGTATTTTTTTAATTTCTCTTTCATATCAAGTGAACCATTATCACCACACACACACACACACACACACACACACACATACACACACAAACATTTTCTTTCATGCAAACCTTGTCCTCACAAGTACGAACACAAAAAAGACAAAAATCAACCAAATCTGTCGAGCCGTTCTTAACTAATGATATTTCATGTATGCGCTAACTGATTTTCCGAAAATTGTGTTTCATACAAACTTTGTCCAGAGAATAAAAAAGCAAAATCAATCACATCGGTCAATCCGTTTTCAGGTGATGATCGTCCATATATGTGCCAATTGATTTTTATTTACATAGATTTCGCGTACTTGTTGACCAAATTTACGATTTTAAAAAGTTGTTGTAATCTATTAATTAAGATGGATAATCTCATATTAACAGCTTAATACACTAAGACAAGTACTGTGCATTTGTCTTGAAGCAGCGTATCTGGTGGCGCGCAAATACCTGGATTTTATTCATCTAGTATTTGAGAATGAGACGACTTACCGACTTACAACCAACTTTACAAATAATTTCAAACCTTTACGAAACGATTACTCGCTGACAGCCGCCCACAACGATAAAATGAATAAACTTTATCGCTTACCACATTTTCGCTGTTCATGCAGTAAAGCTTCAGCAACCTGCATGACGTTTTAATTTATTGCTTCTTCACTACCAACTCTCTTCACAGCACACGGCACGGTCTCTGCCCAAAAGGAAACACTTCATAGCGCCCTAGACTTACGCACTACTTGTTTTGCTAATATCTTCAGACAAAGAAAAAATGTTCTGATAATGAATGTGTGTGTGGTTCTCCTATTCGGTAAACAAACAACAGTTTTGATGTCGACTGCATTCTAAATACCAGGACAGAATATTTCACTTTCCCTTTACCCTAGAGCGGTCGAAAATAACAAGCTCTTTGTCGGAAACGTAAACTAAACGACACACAGTTGTTCCCTATTCCCGTCTCCATAAAATTTGGTTACAGAACATCCACAACTGTGCATCGTCGAATCAGATAATAAGCCGCTTCAGCCGTAAAAGATTTATTTGTTCAATTATGACAGGTTTCGGGTGATAATAAGCTCATCTACAGGTGAAACAAAAGCGATGAGGCGGGTGACCTCCGCACTCTGGACTCATCCTTCTTGTTTCATCTGAAGATCGGCTTATTATCACCAGAAAACGGTCGTGATTCAACAAATAAATCTTTTACTACTGAAGCGGCCTATTAACTGATTCCATGATATTTCTCTGTTCTTTATTGGATGACATTAACCTGCATTTATCGCCATTTGCCCTATACGGAGTGTTCAAAAAGTCTCTCCGCAGTGCCATATGATTGTTAGCCCAGCGTGCCGTATGCCGCAGTGAATATAACGAAATGAAACTCAGTGAAATACAAGTTATTAATTTCAGATGGTCCTGAGCACTATGGGACTTAACTTCTGAGGTCATCAGTCCCCTAGAACTAAGAACTACTTAAACCTAACTAACCTAAGGACATCACACACATCTATGCCAGAGGCAGGATTCGAACGTGCGACCGTAACGTTCGCGCGGTTCCAGACTGTAGCGCCTAGAACCGATCGGCCACACCGGCCGGCAGTTATTAATTTATTGAATATTCATTTTTACTCACAAATTTTCACATTAATGTTGAAAATGTCCCCTCTGTTGTTGAATACACAATTCAATTCGTCATGTTTCCAAACACAAGCTCTAACATCCCTTCTGTAACAGAAGCAGTGAAAGTGGATATTGCAGTTTTCAATTCATCGATGAATTTTGGACCGTTTTTTGGACAGTCCCTGTGAAATTATGCGATCACCAAAAACATCAGCAAGCAGTGACATTGAAACGCGAGCTGTACATGCGGTTGCACCATCCTGTTGAAAATAACACACACCAACGATACTACTGACTCTGGCTGAGATAAACGTAACCCAGGCAGGCGAACAATCAAACGGACGCGCAGCTAACAATCATACGGCACTTCGGAGAGACTTATTGAACAGCCCGCACTATATGTAGAAATTGTCGTTACAAATGTTCTCTATTCATGGTTTGTAACTATGAACTGTTTTCGGATGTTCACGTCCATTCTTACGGAAAGTCACTGCAATGTTCTCCAGCACACCACAATATAGCTAAAATAGATCCGCAAACTCCTGCTAGCCGCATCAACCGCCCTTGTATGATGAAAGGTATAGTGACGCTCCACCATTTGATACGAAATTCTGCGTGGATGCGCTGGCGACGTACGCGAACACAGCCCTTTTTCTCAGGTACCATTGCCGAAAACTTGGATAGTCTTTGGGTTCTAACGTACATACACTATTGTGCAGCAGCGCCTGTTTTTCATCAGGGCTACGCATTTCCTCAGCACAAACGCCAATTTAAGAACTGTCATAAACGTTCTGTTATAGCAGTGTGAAACAGAACTCAACCGATAAACTTTCAGAGATTGTACTAGAATGTTTTCTTCGTATTTTGGTTTAAGATAGCTGTAATCTTGGGTGGCTCGTTTCAGAGCACTTGCATTTCGTATCGTCTCTTACTCCCTTTGATCTTTGTATCTGTATCGTATTGAAAATATCTGAGAGTGCAGATGTAGACAGTATCCGCTGTGTGTCTTGTTTGAAAGTAAACTTATTTCCTTCAGTGACAACATCAATGCAGTCAGAACTGCTCGGGTTTGCCTTTCCAACGTTGCTAATAGTACGTGATACACAGTAGAGTGGACACATTTGCTGGTGAACAGCTGCCGATATGCACGTCATATATGGGTTCAATGAATGCAGTAGAAGAACGAAACTGTGGTATTACATATCGATAGCACCCGACTGGCGTCAATGTTGGCAACAGAATTACAAATTTGCGTAAGACGCCGATAGTGGATAGGTGGCACCTGGCGGACCCAACGGTGTGCGCTCACTGAGCCGCTCCTCTATCGGCTTAGTACCAGGAGCGCTCTCTGCAGCCGCAACACACAGTGGCCGGCAGGAGCCAGACATCCCACTTGCACTTCTCTACGTGAAGCTGCACAGGCGCCGCTTAGTTGTTACTCTGACACCATCGTTCGTGCTTCAGGACAGAGAGCCGCTTCTTTGTTGACATTGATAGCTGCATTTTTTGCTGCATTGTTCGTAATGTCTTCGTACGCTTGGTTCATTGTAAGTTAACTAAATCTCCGCTTTGTCAACTTTCCCGCTAATCATTTGTGCTTCTCTGTAGCCCACCTCTCCTTACCGTTGTGTACGAAGTGCACAGCAAACACAACGACACGATGCTGAGCTGTACCGCATCTCAGTGTACCAATTTCACCAGAGGACTGTTGTATTAGCTTGTGTTTTGTGTTGTACATTTTCGCACTGCGTTACAGGGTTCTCACTGTTGCGAAAGTATTTTCACAGAAACAAAGGTAACTGGGGCACAAACTCAACAAATCACAATTACCTTATTACACTGTAACGAGGTATCGGAGACCACAGGTCCCTCCTACCAATTTGCTTTCCACGAAAAATACCTGAAATTTTGTGATTGAATTTCGGGATCGCCGTGTTGTTGTTGTTGTTGTCTTCAGTCCTGAGACAGGTTTGATGCAGATCTCCATGCTACTCTATCCTGTGCAAGCTTCTCCATCTCCCAGTACTTACTACAACCTACATCCTTCTGAATCTGCTTAGTGTATTCATCTCTTGGTCTCCCTCCACGATTTTTACCCTCCACGCTGCCCTGAAATGCTAAATTTGTGATCCCTTGATGCCTCACAACATGTCCTACCAACCGGTCCCTTCTTCTTGTCAAGTTGTGCCACAAACTTCTCTTCTCCCCAATTTTATTCAGTACTTCCTCATTAGTTATGCGATCTACCCATCTAATCTTCAGCATTCTTCTGTAGCACCACATTTCAAAAGCTTCTATTCTCATCTTGTCCACACTATTTATCGTCCAAGTTTCACTTCCATACATGGCTACAATCCATACAAATCCTTTCAGAAGCCGTGTAGAGCGCTTTATTCAATCTGGTTCTCGTGGTACCTACTGTTGAGCTTCCCTATAACACGCGAGACTGATTTTCTCAGCGACGTGTAAGGATAAGAGGTCCTCTGTGTGAGAAAGTAGGTTACAGTACGCTTGTTCGCCCACTGCTTGAATACTGCTCAGCAGTGTGGGATCCGCACCAGATAGGGTTGATAGAAGAGATAGAGAAGATCCAACGGAGAGCAGCGCGCTTCGTTACAGGATCATTTAGTAATCGCGAAAGCGTTACGGAGATGATAGATAAACTCCAGTGGAAGACTCTGCAGGAGAGACGCTCAGTATCTCGGTACGGGCTTTTGTTAAAGTTTCGAGAACATACCTTCACCGAAGAGTCAAGCAGTATATTGCTCCCTCCTACGTATATCTCGCGAAGAGACCATGAGGATAAAATCAGAGAGATTAGAGCCCACACAGAAGCATACCGACAATCCTTCTTTCCACGTACAATACGAGACTGGAATAGAAGGGAGAACCGATAGAGGTACTCAGGGTACCCTCCGCCACACATCGTCAGGTGGCTTGCGGAGTATAGATGTAGATGTAGATGTAGAAAGGATTTCGGCATACAGGAGAATCCTTTTAGGATGCTAAATGGTGAAAGTTGAGATACGTGAAATTACCTCGTTCTGCCGTTCCACCGAGCAGTAGATAGCAGCTCGCAGGTTAATGCCATATTCCTTGACTTCCAGAGAGCATTCGACACCGTTCGGCGCTGTCGCCTTGCGAACAAAATACGAGCTTACGGAATGTCGGATCAGCTTTGTGAGTGGATTCAGGACTTCACTGGAGATAGACCTCAGCGCGTTGGTCTTAACGGGTCGATGTCATCGGATATAAAAGTAAAATCAGGAGTACCTCAGGGGAGTGGCTTATAACCGTTGTTGTTCGTCAGATAAGTTCTCGTGTAGTATTTGTGGATTGCGTGATAATATCCGGGAGGCTGCTTGTGGTCGGTACTGAAAGTATGACGTTGTCAACCGCAATGAGTAAAAACCGTAAGAGATTTTGGTCGTATGTAAAATCAGTAAGTGGGTCAAAGTCACCTACTCATTCTCTCAGAGACCACAGCGGCACCGAAACGGATGATAACAGAGAGAAGGCCGAAATACCGAATTCGGTCTTCCGAAGTTGTTTCACCGTGGAAGATCGTAACATTGTCCGTCCTTTCAATCGTCGTGCGAACATCGAAATTGGAGATACTGAGATAACTGATCGCGGAGTTCAAAACCAGCTACAACCCCCTAGTAGTGGAAAGGCTTCAGGACCAGATGAGATAACTATAAGATTGTATAAAGATTATGCGAAAGAACTTGCTCCCTTTCTAGCAGTAATTTGTCGTAGGTCGTTTGAGCAACAAAAGGCACCTAACGACTGGAAAAAAAAACGCAGGTCATTCCCGTTTTTAAGAAAGGCCGTGTGACAGATCCGAAAAAATATAGACCTATATCGTTGACGTCAATCTGTTATAGAATTATGGATCATGTTTTACGTTCAAGATTTATGACGTTCTTGGAAAGTGAACAGCTCCTCTATAAAAATCAACATGGATTCCGCAAACGTAGATCCTGCGAAACTCAGCTCGCTCTGTTCCTCCACGAGATCCATAGAGCAGTTGACAACGGCGCTCAGGCTGATGCCGTGTTCCTTGATTTCAGAAAGGCATTTGACACCGTCCCGCATTGCCTTTTAATGAAAAAATACGAGCTTACAGAGTATCCGAGCAGACCTGCGATTGGATTCAAGACTTTCTTGCAGACACAACTCAACACGTCGCTCTTAACGGAACTAAATCGACAGATGTAAAGGTAATATCCGGAGTACCACAGGGAAGTGTGAGAGGACTGTTGTTGTTCACAATATATATAAATGATCTAGTAGAAAGAGTCGGATGCTCTTTAAGGCTATTCGCAGATGATGCAGTTGTTTATACCAAAGTAGCAACGCCAGAAGATAGTAAGAATTTGCAGAACGACGTGCAGAGAATTGATGAATGATGCAGAGTGTGGCAGTTGACCTTGAACGTAAATAAATGTAACGTATTGCGCGTAGATAGGAAAAGAAATCCACTACTGTACAGCTACACTATTGACGACAGCATCTGCCGTAAAATATCTAGGCGTAATTATCCAGAGCAGCCTTATGTGGAATGACCATATAAAACACATAGTGGGAAAAGCAGACACCAGACTCAGATTCATCGGAAAAATCTTAAGGAAATGTAACTCGTCCACGAAAGAAATGGCTTACAAGGCGCTTGTTCGCCCGATTCCTGAGTATTGTTCATCCGTCTGGGAGCCCTCTCAGGTAGGACTGATAGAGGAGATAGAGAAGTTCCAACGAAGAACGGCGCGTTTCGTCACCGGATCGTTTAGCTGGCGAGAGAGCGTTAGGAAGATGCTGAACAAACTCCACTAGCAGACGTTACAAGAGAGAGAAGCTGTGCACCACGGAGAGATTTACTATTGCAATTTCGGGACAGCACTTTTCAGGAAGAGTCAGATAACATATTACTACCCCCCACATACATCTCGCGTATTGACCACGAGGGGAAAATTAGAGCCAGTACAGAGACTTACCGACAATCATTCTTCCCACGCACCCTTTGCGAGTGGAGCAGATATGGAGGGATCAGACAGTGGTACCGAAAGTACCTTCCACGACACACCATTAGGTGGCTTGCGGAGTTTGATGTAGATGTAGATTGCAACGATAGAAAAGTGTAGTGAAATGCGGGAGAACCTGCAGAGGATCGACGCTTGGGGCAACACAGATTATTGTATTGTATTGCTCATAAATAAATGGGAAACCCCGTTATTGCTCGAGTCCATTATTGAAGATCAGTCACTGGAAAGAGTAAAAACGGTAAACTATGTGGCATTTGATGTTCAGAGTAACTTTAACTCAAAGAAAGCTTGACCGGTTATGGAGTATTTTTCGTCAATCTGGGATGCTTATCAGGTTGGATTAATTGAAGAGACAGAAAACATACAACGGCGAGCGGTGCATTTCGTTGTGGGACAGTTTCAAATGGTTCAAATGGCTCTGAGCACTATGGGACTTAACATTTATGGTCATCAGTCTCCTAGAACTTAAAACTTCTTAAACCAAACTAACCTAAGGACATCACACAACACCCAGCCATCACGAGGCAGAGAAAATACCTGACCCCGCCGGCAATCGAACCCGGGAACCCGGGGGTGGGAAGCGAGAACGCTACCGCACGACCACGAGCTGCGGACTGTGGGACAGTTTAGTCAGCGTGAGAGCATTGCAGAGACGCTACAAGAAAGGAGCTGTGCATCACGGAAATTTCAAGAACGTATGTCCCAGACTCAGGCAGTGTATTACTTTTTCGCGCTTAGATCTCGAGAAATAACCATGAGAGAAAACTCAGAAAGATTAGAGCTCATACAAAGACTGAGGGATCGTCGTTCTTCCCATGTGCCTTTCGTGATTGAAACAGGCAGCTGGGGAAACCATAGTGGTGCCAGAAGTACCCTCCACCACACATCGAGAGTTGGCTTGCGGAGTACAAATGTAGCTGCTGGACGAACTATATGCGTGTCAGTATTCGTCGCGTAACTTTAGTTTTGTTAAAACACCGATAAATTAATAAAGAAAACGTATGACCGCTCTGGGCTATAGGAACTTATTTGATGGAGTTGCGATGGTCGTCCTGGAAGAGAAATGAATACCAATACAAATTGTAAATGACCACATAATTGTGTGTGATGTCCTTAGGTTAGTTAGGTTTAAGTAGTTCTAGTTCTAGGGGCCTGATGACCTCAGCTGTTAAGTGCCATAGTGCTCAGAGCCATTTAATTTAAAAACCTCATAATTGCACAATAACACTGCAATTAAGTTACAAGACAAAGTGCTGCTACAGGGTGTTTCAAAAATGACCGGTATATTTGAAACGGCAATAAAAACTAAACGAGCAGCGATAGAAATACACCGTTTGTTGCAATATGCTTGGGACAACAGTACATTTTCAGGCGGACAAACTTTCGAAATTACAGTAGTTACAATTTTCAACAACAGATGGCGCTGCAAGTGATGTGAAAGATATAGAAGACAACGCAGTCTGTGGGTGCGCCATTCTGTACGTCGTCTTTCTGCTGTAAGCGTGTGCTGTTCACAACGTGCAAGTGTGCTGTGGACAACATGGTTTATTCCTTAGAACAGAGGATTTTTCTGGTGTTGGAATTCCACCGCCTAGAACACAGTGTTGTTGCAACAAGACGAAGTTTTCAACGGAGGTTTAATGTAACCAAAGAACCGAAAAGCGATACAATAAAGGATCTGTTTGAAAAATTTCAACGGACTGGGAACGTGGCGGGTGAACGTGCTGGAAAGGTAGGGCGACCGCGTACGGCAACCACAGAGGGCAACGTGCAGCTAGTGCAGCAGGTGATCCAACAGTGGCCTCCGGTTTCCGTTCGCCGTGTTGCAGCTGCGGTCCAAATGAAGCCAACGTCCACGTATCGTCTCATGCGCCAGAGTTTACACCTCTATCCATACAAAATTCAAACGCGGCAACCCCTCAGCGCCGCTACTATTGCTGCACGAGAGACATTCGCTAACGATATAGTGCACAGGATTGATGACGGCGATATGCATGTGGGCAACATTTGGTTTACTGACGAAGCTTATTTTTACCTGGACGGCTTCGTCAATAAACAGAACTGGCGCAAATGCGAACCGAAAAGCCCCATGTTGCAGTTCCATCGTCCCTGCATCCTCAAAAAGTACTGGTCTGGGCCGCCATTTCTTCCAAAGGAATCATTGGCCCATTTTTCAGATCCGAAACGATTACTGCATCACGCTATCTGGACATTCTTCGTGAATTTGTGGCGGTACAAACTGCCTTAGACGACACTGCGAACACCTCGTGGTTTATGCAAGATGGTGCCCGGCCACATCGCACGGCCGACGTCTTTAATTTCCTGAATGAATATTTCGATGATCGTGTGACTGCTTTGGGCTATACGAAACATACAGAAGGCGGCGTGGATTGGCCTCCCTATTCGCCAGACATGAACCCCTGTGACTTCTTTCTGTGGGGACACTTGAAAGACCAGGTGTACCGCCAGAATCCAGAAACAATTGAACAGCTGAAGCAGTACATCTCATCTACATGTGAAGCCATTCCGCCAGACACGTTGTCAAAGGTTTCGGGTAATTTCATTCAGATACTACGCCATATTACTGCTACGCATGGTGGATATGTGGAAAATATCGTACTATAGAGTTTCCCAGACCGCAGCGCCATCTGTTGTTGACAATTGTAACTACTGTAATTTCGAAAGTTTGTCTACCTGAAAATGTACTGTTGTCCCAAGCATATTGCAACAAACGGTGTATTTCTATCGCTGCTCGTTTAGTTTGTATTGGCGTTTCAAATATACCGGTCATTTTTGAAACACCCTGTAGATGCCTACGACAAAAGCGCAGCTTGACTCCTATAGTCTTTAACTCGGATAGCGAACAACAGAGTACAAGCTCACTCATTAGTTCGATCGTGAGTGTTGTGGGATACCGAAATAGAAACCTTCTTTCCTCATCTCTGTGACAGTGTCGTGTGCATTACTGTGGTAACTGCGTTTGCCGCCACCAAGTGTCGTGTTTGTGCTGTTGTGGGTGAAGATGCAAACAAAACACGAGGAACATGGAGTACTCAGCATATAGTGCAACACGAGACGCCGACCTCAACGTCCCGGACTGACAGACGGGTCACCGCCAGTAAGGTCTCATCTGCTCTCCCCGCGAGGCAGTGTGGAGGAGCGTGGACCTTACCCTAGGACTAAGCTCCACAATATGCTGATAAGAAACTTTGCACTGCTACCTCCCAAGTCTGCCCAAATTTTGCTAAGTAAAATTTATTTAACCTTTAAGTTTCAAACCTTCTTCCTCAGGAACTGACACTACTCTAACTTGTATAAGCACTGGGATTGTGCGTGAAATGATGCACCACTGAAAATCCCAAGGGCATTTGTATAAATTTCAATTCAAAGTACAAGCAACAAAATCTTATGTAGAGAAAGCACTTTGAGAGTTACAATCCATATATAGTATGATTCTTTTTAAGAACTTAAGCAAGTAAAGAACGCCGACGGTATTCATTGAAAAATACCGAAAAGTAGTGAAGTACTGAATGTCAGCTAAACAACTAGGTACTATGTTTTAACTTTCTGGCCGGTGATGTTAACGTTGTTTTAACACCAATTTATATAACATTGTTAATAGGTTCAAATTACGTGTGGAGCAATCAGTGGAAATTTGAAAGACGAAAACACAAATAAAATTGTACAAACTGTTGACACATATAACCCTGACTGACAGAAGATTATGAGGAAATGAGCAGCATAATTTAAGTAAACGCTGCTGGCCACTAAAACCGTACAGGAAGGATGGAAAAAAATTTAGTTTTACGTATTGTTCGTATATGTGCAGTACGGTAGGAAGAATACATACTGGTATTACTTCATGATGTGTCCAGGATGCAAAAATTAGTACATTGAGCTGCCTCGTCTGCCAACAACAATGGCTTTAAGCTGGCTGGAAATCGACTCAAAGTCATGTCGGGTGACATACGGATACGTCATATCATGCTGTTTCAAGTTTGTGAGAGAATTCACTAGCCGTAGTAGTTACCGAGTAGTAGTGTACCAGAGATCGATGAGAGATCTGGAGAAAGGGCTGGCCAGGGCAACATTCGAGCACATTATGCATCGAGATAAATCAGGAGAGCGCTGCCATCATGTAGTCTTAGTTTTATTCTTGGGAAAAAGTCGCCAACGAGCTGACTTTATGACACAAAAACCGGTTTCAATAAGTCATCACTGTAATGGCAGTTGTCCACATTTTCGACTGAGCGAACCAGAGGGATTATCTTGAATAATGAAAAGTGAAACGAACAGCTGTATTGTAATTCAAACGTCGTTTATTCAAAACGTGTTACTAGTTTAGATATGCAAAATTGTCTTCTTCAGGCCCCTCTATATGAAAACATACGTAGCGTGATAGTTAAGTAGCCTATAATGTGAGTACTGGCAACGAAAATCACAGTTTGTGATTTAAACGGGAATAAATCACATCACTAAATTAAATAATAAAAGTATACTATCGATACCAACACAAAACAAAACTCGGCATTTAATTTACAAAGTTTAAATGTTTTATATACAATAACTACATATTCCAATGACGTAATGTAACCGAGGGGAGCCCACACGTACAACGAATTATACCAGAAAAGCAACAGAAGTCATTCATATATCTAACTGGAACACGTACGAATATCGGATGTACCAGTAATAAAATGAAACAACATAATAACATAAAGTCAAACGACAGGAGTTAACAAATGCAAGAAAACCTGATGAACAAACGTTAATTGGACAATACAAACCCAACGAAATAATATCACATATACACCAATGACGACCAGTACACAAACAATGTAAATCATGGCCTAGAGCCAAGTATACAAATAGCCCTGAAGTCACAAAAAACTATAAACACATGTTCCATTGTACAGAAGCCCAGTCATATCTCTGAAGTCCACGAACACACTAGCACAGCAAATATGTAACTCGTGTAAGTAAAGGACCATAAAAATGCAATATCTCCAAAGTAAGAACGATACTACTCACTAGTGTTTCTATTAATTACAGAAAAGGTACTGGCCATTAAACAATGTTGCCAACATGTAAAATCCACCATCAGTATCTGCCCACATCGTTAAAAGTACCATACATGTTAGATAAGGACGAACAGTTTCCGAAGAACACCTCTTGTGGAAAATCCTCTATTTATCTGTAACAATAGCCTATAAGGTAAACTAGTAGAAGTCAATCAGTAAAATCAATAAACACATATGTATAACATACAACCAAGAGACACATGCACATTAACAAACAAGAACAAGACAATGAACTTCAATGAGTCAATAAATTGGGGAACCGAGACAATAACCTTCACAAGGGAGGCAAACGCCGAGCACATCTTTTTATGTCCTCGCTAAAAGGAGGTGCCATTCATCGCAAATCGAATCCCAATCTACGTGAAATAATATTAGACGGAATGCGTAATTCAAATATTAAAACACTGAGTACCTAAAACACACTGTGATAGTGGTACACCAATGCAAAACGAACCCGTGCGCCCAAAAGGCACTTCGTAAAGAAATTCTCAACACTGAACCCAGTCCCAGTTACTGATAACCAGACGCAAAACGATACATTTAAAACGAAAACAAAAGCGGTAGTTGAAGTCATTCATTTTAGGACATACATCAGCCGCAACAAATTCACAACCGAACATTGCAAAACCACATACGAAATAGTAAAAGGCCTAAATTATATAGGAAACAAATAACACACTCATACGCCTTAAAAGCAGGAAGTGGTCGTGAAATATCTAGACTGAATAGTCCAAACAGCCATTCCAACACTACACACTGGGAAACCTGTAAGTAACACCCAATAACCATAAACTACAAATGTCCTCAGTAGTCCCTTGAAATATCCACAACTTCTATACGAATGCTAACCACCAAAATGAGCATTTTAGACAAGCACCACAGAATACCCTAAAAACATTAAAAACTTTAGAAAACTCTGACAACTAAATACATATCCACACCGGAAACAGCAGTTCATAACAAAGTATATGTACATGTTTAAAAACAGAGAACGACGAAACATTTGAATGCCTGCAAAGCAACGAGTGGCATACGGTGCAGTTCTTGTGTCTAAATAGTGTCATCCACCCTACCGGTGCGCCTCTCTCTGCTGCGAAGCAAAGGAAGCCGTAACAATGGTAGCTGTGGTAACAGTGGTGGTGTTCGAGACATCGTCACACTGTGAGTGTATTGTTGTGAGCGAGCCTATTTCCTGACTCAAGGTGCGTGACGTGGCTATACGATGCTGCACGGCTGAGCGAACTATATGCCTGTCATCTAGGCTGCTGGTCGCGTTTTGTCGATGAGATCCAGCACAGCGTTGAGTACGGCTTTCCTAAAACCAGTCGCTCACTACTCTTCGCCTTCTTACACGAGGCACAGAACGATCTTATTGCAAATGCGATTTATGAATAAGAAACCTTATACAGATTGTAGATGGAGCTACAGATACCAACTTTGTGTGACTGCACTGAAATGCTGATTATCTGCATGCCGTGTTCATGGTGCAGTTTTAATGGCGAGCAACCACATGCCTGTTAGTAGTTAGTGGCTTTAGTAGTAGAATCTTTTATTTAGCTGGCAGTACTGACGCTCGCTGTATTGCAGTCGCTTAATGAAGATTTTTGTGAGGTAAGTGCTTAATGAAATGTATAGGCTATTGTCAGGATTGCTTCTTACTCAGGGCCATTCTTTTGTATTATCTGAAGTCAGGTTGAAATTTTTTTTGAGCAGTCAGACTGCGTTGCGCTAGAATATTGCGGGTCAGTGTTGACATGATAAGAAAAAGTAAAGAGAAAGTAGACTCACTACGTTCAGTTTTACTCAGCTGTTGCAAAACGTAGAAGTTTCATCTTCTCAGTCATTCAGCATTTTAAGTAGAGATTCAAACATTTAAATAAAGAAGTTTCAACAATTTCAGCAGTGTTCGAGTGTCTCGCCAACTTTCTGGTCCTGGAGGGCTAGTGCACCGAGGGTAAGCTTGCGGGAGGCCCTACTCTCACTTTCCACGGACGTTTGTGTCAAAACTGATTGAATAGAAGTTCTAGGAAAAAAAAAAAACAGTTTCTAAGCTATTTCGTGTAAATGGTCAAGGTTTATCGAAACAAGAATGGCCACGAAATTGACTTAACTAAATTTTGTGGACTCAAGCCAAAATGATGTGTCACTTTCGGTTCCTTAGGCTTACACTCAAAGCATGACTGTCGCAATTCAGCAAAATGACAAACATGCTTGGTGACAGCATCAGTGATGGAGACTACAAATTTTGATCAGTTTTACAGTGTGAAGTACTGAACCAAATGTCTGCACGCTGCATCAATATGAGTGCTGCCCGGCACTTGAATTATGTCATTGATCTGTAGAGTATAGTGGACCCTAACAAATCGCATACCACTTGAAATTGAGCAACTGCCAATAAATGATCTTCCTCATAGCGGTGTCTACAAAAATCTCCCACCAGACAACCTATCACTTTGTTTCGCAAAATTAAACACAGTTTCAAAAAACTGTTATTTTTATTCATTTATGCGACGTGGTCCAGTACATTGTAATATTACATGTAGGAAGGTTAGCTTAAAATATTATTCGTAGAATTTTAGTTTAACAAATATAGTATGAATCTCGCGGTTACATCAGGTACATACTTTCCAAATACAAAATTATAGTGTATCAAGACTTGATAATTTAGTTAAATATCACTCTTATACCTACATCAATCTGTTAGCCTTCTTTCTTAGGTCCAGGATTTTCAGGACATGTATGAAATTTCAGTTCACACCAAAGAATTGTCGTATAAGTCAGAATCTTATTGAATAATAAAAGTTATAAAAATCTTTTGTGAATTCATGAACTAAGTGTGATTCATTGGTTGGTCATAGTTCTCCTTTTTCAGCTACCTGCTTCTTGAGGGTGTGCCTCTCTTTCATTAAATTACTACAGGCTGAAAGCAAGTGGACAATACATTACTCTCCTTCGTTACATGTGCACACAGCGTCTTCAAAAATTTTGAAAGGTTTAGAATAGACTTCCAATTCTCCATGGCGTGTTAACACGTCTGTACACTACGGTAATATTGGTTGTTTAATCGTTAATTGTTAATCGTCGACGCACCGTAGAAAAATATAGTTTCGTGTTTCCCCGTATTTAAGCGATTACACCACTCGATTTTGATGAGAAGTACTCGTTTATCATCCTCGATGTTGTTTAAGGTTTCTGCAGGAAAACAATCAAATCACTGCACATCATATTGTTACCCATTTTCTCGAAATTCAGTAAATGTGGTGCAAAAGCTTTTGCATAACCAGTGACAGCCTAAGGTATGATTCTGTTGTAGCTCATATCTTTTTTGGCAAAACTTGTGGGTTTATTGGAACAAAAAATAACAAATCTATTTCAGAGATAGGACTGCAGCCTGGTATAAGAGTTTGAATTTCACCTATGTAGTCTACCATCTGAAATATTTTGATGTATACACTTACTTGTGATCGAGGTTTTTCTACATTGTAAATTACTATAGTATCTCTTCAATTACGAACAATGTTTAAATCAGGATTTAAAATAACATGTTTTTTATTGATGCAAAAATTTAAAAGAAGCATAAATGTTAACGAATTCAATTATACATTTAAAAAAATTGGTGTGTTTCATGTCAAGTTAATAGACATTCTATGTTATATAAATGTCAAAGGCAGTCCTATGGTCCTACAGGTACAAAATTGTCACTGTAATTTTATCGAGGAGGAAGAGACAGTTGACTACGGAGGGGACTGATGACCATAGATCTTAAGTCCCATAGTGCTCAGAGCCATTTGACTACGGGGGACAGTAGTAGAAAGCTGCACACACAGGACATGGCAGTTTGTTAGTGAAGAAACGAGTTTTATTTTGTGGTAATGAATCGATGGTGAGTTCGGGGAGAAAAGTTGAAGCATTGTGAGAGTAGGAAGCATTTTTTGGATGTTGAGCAATGAGCAGCACGAAGATTTTGCCAGAGATGTGTGATGACATCTTTGTCATAAGAGTCACTGAATTTTAGGACAAAACAGCGTGATATTGAAGTTTTCAGCGGAGAAGAGGGCCTGATGGGAAGAAGAGGAGAAGAACAGAGGATAGAACGTATGCCAAGATCGACTCACAAGATCATCAAGAGGGAATGAAATATAACTCTGGAAGAACAAGAACTGTACGGATTTTTGTCAAAGAAGTAAGTGTGTACGGAAGAATAGCAGTGACAGTGTGTGGAGAAGATAACAACTACTTATTTGACAGAGAGGAGACTACTTTTCAACGTAATCCCCTTGAACATTTATGCACTTGTTCCAACGGGCTACAAACTGTTTAATTCTGGTTGCAAAGAACTCTTTATATTGATCTTTGAACCAATTTCCCAAAAACTTTTTCACGTCCTCGTTTTCCTGGAATCTCTACCCACATAGTACCTCCTTCCGTACACCAGACAAATGGAAATCATTAGGTGCTAAATCAGAACTGTAAGGGGGATGAGGCAGTACTTCCTAGCCCAATTTGTCGATGATTGCACAGGTTAGTTTTGCAATATGAGGACGTGCGTTGTCTTGATGGAGAATCACACCTCTCCTCTGAGATCCACGACGTTTCTCTCTCATGGCTGGCTTCACTTTGTTTAAAAGCAAATCCGAGTAGTATTGGCTGTTCATTGTACGCCGCTTTTCGAGAAAATGACAAAAAACTTGACAATCAACATCCCAAAACACCGTCACGATCACTTTTCCTGCTGATGTTTTATTTTGAATTTTTTCTTGACGGGTGAGTTGGTGTGCTTCCACTTCATGCTTTGTATTTTTTATTCTGGCGCAAAATAGCGAACCCAAGTTTCATCACAAGTTAAAATTTTTTTGAGGAAGTGCTCACCTTCTCTTTCATAACGTTCCTTTAGCTCTGTGCACACTCTCAACCTTGTTTCCTTGTGAAGCCGCGCCAACTCCTTTGGTACGTCAGCTTGTTACAGATAATGTTATGGAATGTACCAGTACCAACTTGAACCTTATCAACTATCGTTTCCACAGTCACACGCCGGTCGGCAAGAATAAAGCCATCAATTCGATTGTCAAGTGAGGGAATTGAAACTGCAGCTGGTCGACCAGAACGGTGTTCGTCAGTCACTGAGTCGCGACCATTTTTGAACTGCTCTACCCACTTGTAAAAATTTACACCATTCATACGTCCATCATAATGTACTTTAGACATTCTAAAGTATATATTCACTGGTTTCTTACCTTCAGCAAGTAAAAAAAAAAAAAAAAAAAAAAAAAAAAAAAAAAAAAAAAAAAAAAAACGAATGCCGGCCGCGGTGGTCTCGCGGTTCTAGGCGCTCAGTCCGGAGCCGCGCGACTGCTACGGTCGCAGGTTCGAATCCTGCCTCGGGCATGGATGTGTGTGATGTCCTTAGGTTAGTTAGGTTTAAGTAGTTCTAAGTTCTAGGGGACTGATGACCACAGATGTTAAGTCCCATAGTGCTCAGAGCCATTTTTTTTTTGAAAAAACGAATAACAGAACGGTGTTTAACTAATGTGGACGTTTCAAGTGGACTCGCCATTTTGAAATGTATTTTAGAGGTTATAAACAAAACAATGTTGATACATCAACTGATCAAGACTCATCCCAGTGATGCCAACTTAAAGCCATAAAAGTACTAACAGTAAGAAACTCGCTAACAGGCTTGAGAACCTGGAAAAACTCCCCTGCCTGTGGCTTGACTTGCCTATCTACCGAGCCTGGTCTCTTGTCGATGGACTTGCCAGTGTTTTATTGACTGCTGGTGGCAAAAGTTACCAAGGAGTAATTCAATCTTTTAATTTGACCGTACTTGAGAAGTCTTTGAAAAAAATTCTTTGTTTCTTTATGCTCCGAAATAAATGCGTGGCAAACTTCCCTGTATAATTGTACATCTTCAGGGAAAAGCAATAGTGGAAATTTGAATTTTTGTAGAAAAAATGGTAAATAATGCAGCTATGGATCAGACGTTTCTTAGAATATAGAAGGGCTTAAAAGGCACCTACTTTGTAGTAAATCTTTTTTGGTCAGCTTTACTGCGATGTATCTCAGAAACTACAAACCCAAAAATGACAACCCTCGCAAATTTTATAAAAAAGCAAATAGACAACATGCTCACAAAAGTAACCAAGTAAACCAAATAAGAAGAGGTCAGGCAAGTTAAACTTGAGTTATGTTTTGTCACGACAAATTTTATTGGCAGCTTTGTGTCCCGTTTGGATCTAAACTAGTGAATCAAATGACACAAACTCACAAAAGGTACACCATATGAACTATTCAGCTGTCTTGTCCAGGTTTGCAGTTTTACCACCGTTATACGCTGAAATACAGAACTTTAAACTTGGCTGCAATTTTTAGAAATGTCGCTTTGTCACTCTTCACTTCCCAGGCTCCTACCCAAATTTAAGAATAATGAAACTGTGCATCTGTCGTTGATCTTTTAGCAAACTTGCACACAAACTCTGAGCATAATTTGAGGTAGTTCATTATGAAACAGCCGTAAAACTACATTAGCTTTTATTGAATCACCCACAAATAACTTACGGGCACCTAAAGATAATGGAATTATGTCATACCGTGTCGTGCTAGACGTATATTGGTAATTAATGATGACTGAAGCAGAGCGAACTGTTGTAAAGGACTGGCTGCTGTGACCGTGCGGTTCTAGGCGCTTCAGTCTCGAACTGCGCGACCGCTACGGTTGCAGGTTCGAATCCTGCCTCGGGCATGGATGTATGTGACGTCCTTAGGTTAGTTAGGTTTACGCACTTCTAAGTTCTAGGGGACTGATGACCTCAGATGTTAAGGCCCATAGTGATCAGAACCATCTGAACCAATTTTTTGTTGTTGTTGTAAAGGAAGTGAAAGGATAGTTCGAATGTACAGGAACTGCCAGACAGTGGCAAATGTACGGATCCGAAATGTAGTTAATTTTGTTAATGATAACTTTTGTGTCAAATGCAGAACTCGGCTACAGTGAGGTACTTACCTGAGCTAGGCTAATAAAGCAAGATCCACATTTGAACTAGGTCAAAAATACATATTATATCATGAGTCATCCTTAATTTTATACAACTGAACTATGGTCGACTGCCTTACCTGAAAATAATTCATATTGCAGATAAATATACAGTAAGGAGAGTGATGTGGACTGCACATTTAAAATATGAAATGTTTTTCATGGCAATACTTTTGATGAACATTATTTTCAATAAATTAGTATAAACAAGAGCACGTATTTGTCTATTATCAAACAACTTTGTAATAAATAGATCTACGTGAAACATAAAGATATATGAGACACAAATTCCCGTCTGGTTTAGGAATATACTCAATCAAAAAGCAGATGAACAAAGGCATTATTATTTGCAGTATGTTCTCCAAGCGTTTTTGCTCTCAGTCACGCTGCAGACGGTGTTGAAAGGACATCCAAGTACGTACGCAACATTAGTGAATCTTCAGCATTTAAATCTCTTTTGATTCACAGCGCTGCAAACCCAACTGAATGTTTTCCGTTTTTACTGACACTAAATGTACTTCATTACGAACATTGGTATGTATGCACAATTCAACATAACACACAAAAGAGAAAGATAGTGGTCATCATCACACAGTGATGTTACTGTCGCGTCTTGTCCGCACAGACATAGTTTATGTCACCTTTTGCTACAAAGTATCCAGATTTTCTGGATATTGTTCTAGAAACATTATCTGCACATTCTCACGTGCAGCGTCTCCACTGCCAGGAAAAACAAGAGAAATCTTTTTATCACATCGATTACGATTAAAGTATAGCTTCAAAAACAACTGGATACAACAGAGTAATTTAGCTTTGAAACATGGAAACTATCATAAATTCAGGAAAAATATCAAAATTATTTAAAAAGGTTCCGCGTTCTATATATTTATGCGAAAATTATCTCTCGTCAAAATAATTAGTGATCGAGATAGATCTCAGCAAACGACGAGGGTTGATCGCCAACGTTGTTTACAATGTAAACCGGTGCAGTGACGTAAAAACCACTTTTGTATTTCGATTGTCTATTCTAGTTGTGTAGGTATTTCACAACCTACAAAACTTTTGAGTTGCCTATTCATTCGTGAAACGCAACTAATAAATGATGAACAACGCAACGCCATAATGCCGCTACCACTTTACGACCAAGTAATGAAGCAAACAGCACCTCACTTGAACGTGTAATTCTGTGGCAAGAAGAAGCTAGCGCGTTTCGCACTTCAGCGGAAACAACATCTCTGCGAGCGGCGGTCGGCTGCTGTTTATCGCGGGCGCTGACGTCTGTGGATCGACGGAAGTCGCATGACGTCACAGGCGACGGCTGTGTGGCGCCAGACTCAAGTCGAGTGCGCTCCGCGTAGATATACATCACGCGACGGCGGGTTGAGGTTAGGATCGTCATCTGCCGCTCGTGTTTCGCCAATACCTGACATATCATTTTTTCAGTGGTAATGGGACTAAAACTCATTGGGCGCCTTTGTTTCTTTATAAAAATTGACTCGCAGTGCGTTGGGATGTTACGTAAATTTCGTTGTTACATTAATCCGAACGCTCGACGTAGCAGAGGTGGAAATTTGCCCTGAACAGACAGCACACTCTAGAGCATATCTGTGTCTTGTTAATTAACGGTTGAGTTTTCTGACACATTCTACGCGACGCTGATTCTTGAAGAAGAGAAACGGCTGCTTTTTCCGAAGCTTCAGTTCAAAATTTGTTTTCTCTCAACCTTTTTTCTTTTTTGTGACCATCTTTTTGGGTGTGCGAGCCCGGTTAGCAGACGACCGCTTCAAAATCTCTCTTCCCGCCGTTCCCTATAGCCCATTTGGCATTTTCCCCAGCGCAGCGCTGCGCGCCCGCCGCGTCCTATAGCCCATCGTTGTTATCGTCCTCGCAGCTGCATAAAGTGAAACGGCGCCGCTGGCGGTGCGCAGCCACGGTGGAATAAAGCCGCGTGCGACAGCAGCGGCGCCCGGCGCTCCGCCGCGCCCTCCCCTTCTCTCCCCCCTCCAATCGATTCTCGCTGCGCTCTCTCGCTGAGACAGCGCGCAGCGTGTACTCACACAAACGCTGAATTGGCTACTATATAACTTTTGCTTAAGCTCAGTGTAAAAAAAAAAAAGTCAGATAAAACCTAATGCATGTTGAAAATTGGTACAGCTTGGTTCTGGACTGGTTTTCAACTTTTTCGCTGGTGACGTCACGGGTTTCTTTGGCTGAAAGAGAGCAGATACGGCGGAGGGATACATTGTTACGAAACAATGAAGAGCTACTGGTGATAACGGCGACGAACGGTGTTTTGAATTGGCAACGAAGCTTATCATTTTGTGGTTTTGGCAGGAATGGTGAAATGCGTGTGGAGAGAAATGGGAGCGGGCCGTGTCGAGTGACGGCAGCAGGATCTCTGCGAACAGCGAGGCACCGTTACTCGCGGGGAAGCGACGCGGAGCTGCGCCGGCCGAGCTGTGCCGTGGCGCGCTGCGCCGCGCTCGGTGCTGGCGGGTCCCCCGCCTCCGCACTTCCCCGCCGCCGGTGCCCTCCCTCGCGCCGTGCCAGGCAGCCCCACACTCCCGGCCGGCTGGGGACGAGCCTAGCGGCGATCAATGGCGGCGAACTAGCGAGCGGCGGAGCGGCCCCAGCAGTACCGACAGAGCAGCAGCGCCAGAAAAACAGCGGGCGGGAGAGGACGAGGACGAGTAGCGAGGGCGAGGGCGGGCGGGCGAGTGCGCGCCGGGACGGGACGGGACGGGACGCAGAGCAGAGAGAACAGTCGAGCAGCGGCAGCCGCTGCGGCGTGGCGTGGCGCGGTGCGCTCGCACGGGCAGAGCCGCGCCGCGCGGCGCAAAAAGAGAACGAGAATAAACGGGGCTAAAGCGGAGGGGCGGGGTAAAACTGACAGCCGGCAGCGACCCACCTCGCCTACACCCACCCCAACCCCTCACGCGAGAAGAGAAGCGACGCGCAGTTTCGTACTGGCGCGAATGAGAGCGCCGGGGAGGGGGGGAGAAATCCTGCAAAATGACAAAAATAACCCTTAAGGGTTTATGAGGAGAAAAAGCAAAATTATATCTGGGAACTTTTGTTCGTTTTACACAATTGAGTTTGGGGCTGGTACACGCACGCATATTGGAAACTGTTACCGTCAACTTCCAGCTTAATTCAGGAAGCACAGTAACACTATTAATTAATGAGCGTAGGTATATTTGTAGCGAACATCGCTTCGAAAGTTAACCTCGTCAAAGGCGTTACACGTCCCGAAGCAAAAACTTTATGAATACGCAGAATTACAACAACAATACAGGTTGTCATATCACACACGTCCTCCGGCTGCGGCATAACCTGCCGACTCTTCCGATTTAGGCGGAAGACTCCTGATCACTTTTTCTTCCTCCTCCGGATTTTTCTATTATTTCACCCGATTTTTTCTAATTATCGTCAGACCTAGGATATTTATTTTGAGAACCCGCCATTTAATTTAATTTTTTCTTCTTTCTTTGTTAATCGTCAGAGTTCGTTTGCTCATAGGTCGATTTGAATCGATACACGTATCGAAGTTTATAGAAATCAGGATGTCGCGGGCGACCTGTATATCGACTATGTGATTGTAGGCTTTCCCGGCGTAAATGCATATCGACTATTCTTTGTTCTCTTCCACCGTCTCCATTTGTATTTAGAACCATTACATGGCTTTGTGACGTCATAGTGAAAGACACAAATCAGTTGCCTCGGGTTTATACAAAAATGAGCCGCAACTTTTTAATCATTCGTATTTTCTGAGTTTTAGAACTGAATCATCTGATTTTTGGTTTTGAAGGTTTTTTCGTAGTTAAAAACATTACTACATATTTTTTTCCGTTTCGTATTATTCCTAATCGATTACGCGTTCATATGAACACATTCTATTTCTGAGGCCGAGTCATCTTCATTTGTCATCCAAAAGAGGTCGACGCTCACATGAGCAAATGGTATCTCTGCTACTGAGCCGTTTTTACTTATCACAAAAAATACTGAAGACTGGCTAGAAAATACTGCAATGTAGCTATGAATATTATAACTGAAATAACTCTTTCTCTTTAACAGTTCGATCATTTGAAGTGAGACCTTGATACAGTGCGTTGAACAATAAATTTTGTGTTAATGGCGGAAAATTAACTTTTCCCATATGACAACACAACGTGAAAGCCGTTGTATCACGTAAAATGACCTTGGATGTGAAATGTTTTGCACTATAAAATCTGCACTGAAAATTCATCAAGCCGCAGCTATAATCATCAAAATTATTTGTAATTGTGTTAAGTACACATTTAAATGTGTCTTTCAAAAAATCAATATAACTGTCATTACCGGTATCAATGCCCACATTATTCCTATTACCTTGTCTACGCAAAAATTATCTCTGTGTAGCCTTTCGTCTTTCATTCCGGCTCGTAAGCGTTCTACGAGACATAGAAAAAAAAATAAAAAAAATTTAAAAAAGTGAAGAAACTGAAAATTAGGAACTTACTTCAAATTTTGTGGCAACAGCGGCGGATGAACACAAAGTTAGTTCCGTTTTCTCTTTGGCAAACGTAAACGGAAAAACGACGCCAATGAAAAATGTCGTACAGTTTGTGTCGCCCAAGAAGGCTTCGTTGCAGCGCTGTTTTGTTTTCCACTGCTGACAACCTACCAGTTGTGACATTGTATGTATCTGCCCAGTGTGTATGTGTTGCTGCAAATGAGCCATACGCAACATTTAAAATGAAGCTTCCTAGAATGCGATTTCACGAAACCTTGGTACTTACGTGTGGCATTTCTACAGTAGCACCTGATCGGTAAGCATGGTGGAAGTTGGTAGCAGTATGATAGAGGAAAACATTTCTCATGTGTGTATGTCTGCTTCTTTTTGCCTCTGTTAACGGCTAAGGAACTCATAAAACTTTTGTTTTTGCTTGTGCGCATCTATGGCAAACTACATTTTGTATTATGTGAGTTCCATTGGTCTCTTTCCATAATTAACACTGAAAATCGGAACTTCAATTTTCGCTGTTTACATATTAATATTATTAACAGGAGCAGTAAAACACGAATAATAATCAGTCCTCCAGCAGCGACTGCATAGCGCTTCCGTACGTCGGCAGCAGCCAGAGCATGCCAGGGTGGTGCTCTCATTGCTAGAGTACTTGTTCCTCGTCTTTTGCTGTCCCTGTTCATAAATATCGGTAAAACGAATATCGCACTAGTCTAATTTAGGATCACTCTGTCGAATGGGCGCGATAAATTTACTTTAAAAATAATTTTGTTTGTAACGGTAAACAAAGCAGGGCCTTTTAGCGGTAGCGGGCGTCCCATGAAAGACGTGATGTGCACCATTTGTTTTGGCTGACTCCAGCTATACGATTCAAAAACAAAATTGCGAAGATCTGCCGAAAGACCAGAGAAAATGCGCCCGATGACTCGTAGTGGTGACACCCTATATATAAGAGGTAGAGTTGCACAAACAGCAAGAAACGCGAGTGGAGATATAGGATTCAGCCCTATCGACTGGTGCATTGATAACGTTGTTCCACAGCTAGCAGTCTGCGATTTCTGTTTGGCGTAACAACTACAGAAAAATTTCTACTAGATGTCAAAATTTAATAAGCGACATTCATTCTCCTCTCGAGAAATATTAAACTCACTTTTTCATAGTAACCATAGCCGCTGTTGTTGCTAAAACCAAAATAGTGTATAAATGGATAATTAGTAATCAATTCCTTTTGGTGTCTTCTGAATAGCGTTTTTACTATTTCAATGTACGGTGCGAAATCGCAGCTTTCTCGTGTGTAGGCATCGCAGTGGAAGTCCTAACATGGTAACTGAAGGCCTGGCGATGAAGCTGTGAGCATGAAATGTAAATTAGAATAGTAAGAACGCTATTGAGAAGACGAATTTAACTATCAATTTTTAGATCAAATTCACTGTTGTTGCTAGTTTTAATGAAAACGAAAGCCAGCCAACCGCATCGCTCGGCAGCTGTCACAGCTTACTGTACGAATGGGCGAACCAAAACTGCATAATTTTTCTTGGGGGTTCGTAAAAATCAAACAAAACTTTCTAAGGGTTAGTGTTTAACAACATAAGAGATGAATTAAATTCCTCACTGTCACTTCCAGTGGATATTACCACATGACAAATATTTCATACTATTTTGCAGCAAGTGTGCGCTTTCGATTCATGCCTTGTAGACATATTCTGAGGAACTTAAAGCATTTCTTCCCACAAGCGTGTAGCTACATGCTAACAAGGAAAGGGAACCGCGCGGAAAGAGAATTCGAGGAAGGGAAGTGCCGACATGAATCCAAAAAAATGGCTCTGACTACTATGGGACTTAAAATCGGAGATCATCAGTTCCCTAGAACTTAGAACTATTTAAACTTAACTAACCCAAGGACATCACACACATCCATGCCAGAGGCAGGATTCTAACCTGCGACCGTAGCAGTCGCGCGACCTGAATCCAGAAATGTTCCACATTCAAATAAAGTAGTACGTACTGTCAGTAATAGCAGTCTACAAAATGCTGATAAAGTTCAATTGTTGCCAGCATATAAGTTCACATACAAGAGCGAATAAGAAATTGTTTATAATTTTTTGCCTTAATATACATATCTCACTTCACAAATTCAGTGCTCTAATGCATTGGAATCGAGGAACAAAAGGTGCTTTCTTAAACGCAAATAAAATATACGAGCAACGAGTAGAAAGAGTTGTTCTAAACAACAGTTACTATGCGGTACTAGGTTTTATAATATTTTACGTGTAGAATTTATCTACCAGTTGGCAAGAGCGCGTTACACTTCAAGAGCGCGCGCACAACGCGTTTGGCTTGTGCTGCCATCTCTCGGCACCCGCTGGAAGCCCTGAAAAATTCGATTCGACGGCGCGAGTGAGAACGCAGCTCAGTGAACTCGCTCCCTAGCGGAGAAAGACGGAACGAAGCGCAGAGCAACGGGACGAGGGGTAACGGGCGACAGGGACGAGCGAGGGAATCGGGATTTATAAAGCGCCGCACAGGCAATGGCCAAAACAGCGGGACGCGCGCCAGACAACGTGACTGGGCGCTGAGGCACCACCTTTGCCGGAGCGGAGCGGCCTTGAAGGTCGTTAAACCGACCGCGAGTGGCATGACAAGTACGCGCGAGTGCACGTATGCTGCTAAGCCACTGGCAGGTGCAGCCACAGCGGCGCTGACTACAATACAATAGCTGTCCACTAATTACAGTCCGCCTGCGTTTCAGCTAAGAACCAGCCACTCGAAGGAGCGCATTTGGAAAATGAGAAACAAGGCGAGTGTGAGATAGTTGAGACATCTGACTATGTGTACTTTGTTAAATAAGGAGGCTACTGAGGGTGGCTCAGTGCTACGTGTACATGTGGTTGAATTCCAGGCATTAATCTCAATTAAACCTGTGTATAGCGTGGACCCGAACTTCGACAACATGTTGGAGATTCTTCAGGGTATTTGGCTACAAGGTAACCAGGGTCTCATGTGGTTCAGAGTAATAAAGTAAATATTATTCGTTCAATTTGATAACCCCATTACCTTTGATCCTGTAAAAATACCTTTACAATAGTGAAAAACCCTGTGACATACAATCACTAAAAAGTACAAAACAAAACATAGAGTAACGAAACAATCCTCCGACGAAACACCTGTACAGTGATTCATGCTGCACATTATTTTCAAAGAAGGTTTTTTTAAAAGACGGCAATAATCTTTACTGTTTTTGCAACTGTGCGATTGTTAAGCACACATCCATCCTTGAAAAGAAGACTTACTACGGCTATCTATGAGAGCGCTGATCTAAAAAATGCAACACTTTATTTCGGCCAAAATGCGGAATTTGTTGTGGGACATCGTGGAATAGTTCCGCTTCAGTCCGCATAGTTTCGTGAAGTTCCGATAGGTGGCAGCGCTATACGTAGCCTTCTGGAACGGAGGTGCGCTTAACCAGAGAACTGTTGCTGAGTTTCGTTTCGAAGAAAACTAGAGCACAGCACACAGTTATAGGCGCTCGCAGAGAGTTTACGGAGATCTGGCACTGAACAAAAGCGCGGATAGTCGTTGGCCGAGGCGCTTCTCATCATCGAAACAAGGTCGCCCAAAACTGTCTATCTTCCGTGTGCCGGCCAGGCGCACACAGCTGCGATTCCTGGTATGTTTGAATGTGCGGACACTCTCATTCAAGATGATCGACGGATCACAATCAAGCACCTCTGTTGGTAGTGCTGACACACTCGTCTACCAGATAGGGTACAAAAGATGTGCGATCCTCGCCGCCTGAGGCCCACAAAGAGCAATGAAGGGCCATCAGCGCGGAATTGCTTGGGCGTTACAAAGTTGATCGTGACATTTTTTTTATCGAACATCGCCACTGACAATGAAACATGGGTTCATCACTTGGAACCAGAAACAAAACAGCAATCTATGGAGTGACGCCACACCACCTCTCCTCCGAAGAGAAAGTTCAAAGCCATACACTCGGCCTGTGACTGCGATCTTCTAGTACTCTGAGGCGGTTATTCAATTTGCAACTCTGATGCAACTCTGACGTGTATCGTGCTACCCTCAAGAAACTGAAGAAACGACTTCAGCATCTTCGTCGCCATGACAACGGAACGCCGCACACAAGTCTTTGCACCCGGGATTAGCTCACTGGGCTGTTCTTCCTCACATACCCTGCAGCCCGGATCTCGCACCTTCCGACTTCCATCTGTTTGGCCCCGTGAAGGATGCACTCTACGCGAAGCAGTGCGCGAATGATGGTAAAGTTACGGACGGAGTAAGATGTTGGCTCCGACGTCGTCCACGCGGGCATACTGCCCCTTCCTTTAAGGTGGCTTAAGGCAGTCGCAAAGAACGGAGAGTATGTTAAAATGTAGAGTTTTGCAGCTAAAGGAGTGGAGAATAATACTTTGTACAAGAGTCCTGAATAAAACTAATCTGATTTCAGAAAAAAATGTGTTGCATCACTTACTGAACACTCATCATATTTAGTCCCTACTTGCATTAATTTTTACACTTAGTAACATCTAACTACTACTGAAATCTTCGAGGCGATGCTCAAACGGCTACTGTCGTTAGGATTTCAGTCATTGTTCGACAGTCGTAAGGAGATTTACCAGTGATTTAGATGCAACCAGTTCAAGGCGAATGCAAGGATCGTTTTTCATAGTGAGGCTACGGCAATTTTAATTCCCCTGGACTTGTTCATACGATTTTATGGTAATAGTTGGGCCGCTGAAATCTCGCCTTCCCTCTTTCCGAGCTGTGCTGAACGTAACCTGCCGCCCAGTACGGATCTCAGATTTCAATCTCGTATTTGGTGTAGAGATAAACTAATCGTTTATTCGAACATAATGTATGTTGTGAATCTTCAGGTTTTGGCGGGGCAAAGACAGTTCCATGAGTTTCGGGTGTGCAGCCGCAAGAATTCTCCTCCTTCTTCTAATATTTCGGCTGTATAACGTTCAGCCATCTTCAGATTGAGCCGCAAGACTGCCGCTCCAGTGCTCGCTTCGTCCCTTTATACTGGTATACCGCGCAACTGCACATACGACCACAGATTAAAATGCGCCAGAGACGTTGAAAATAGAGATAGTGGGTTCAACCTTGATAAATCATGGAATCCGGAACTTGGTGTAACAAACTCACAAAGACGTCGTCACAGTGCAGCTCACAATGATATATCGACATGCCAACACAGATCGACTGCGGAGTCATAGATGTAACCCGCGCATTGTGCACGTCTTTGCCGCCGACCAGCGTCTCTGATGCATTTGCATCTGTGACCGCATGTGCAGTTGCGCGGTACACGAGTATAAAGGGACGAATCGAGCTCTGGAGCGACAGTGTTGCGGCTCTCTCTGAAGATGGCTGAAGGTTACTCAGCCGAAAATTAGACGAAGAAGGAGAATTCTTGCGGCTGCACACCCGAACCTTAATGGAACAATAATGGTTGTTATATGGTTTTATTCGAACATAATGTATGTTATATGGCAATCGTCTTGTCAAATGCTACTAAAGCTGTAGGTTCGTTTACAATAAATTATTCAACTATTTGCATTCTACTGTTTACACAGTGTCAGTCACCTAAAACTTGCACCACAGATACTGCGGAAATAGAAAGTGCCATCGATGTGCGGTTTTCATAGCAAGGAATGATAGTCAGGGGCTCGTATTGTTAGCAATACCCAGATTGTGATAATACTTGGAAAGTGTGATTTTTGTACAAGCAACCAGTTAATATGAAAAAAAAATAAATGGAAATGAGCGTTGGGCGTCATTGGCCAGGAGACCCCTGGCGGGGCAGGTCCGGCCGCCTTGGTGCAGGTCTTATTACATTCGACGCCACATCGACGCCCACATGAGGAAGAAATGATGATGAAGACAACACAACACCCAGTCCCTGAGCGGAGAAAATCTTCGACCCAACCGGGAATCGAGCCCGGGTCCATAGGACGGAATCCGTCACGCTCACCACTTTTTTGTGGTCTTATTTTGTTCTATATTGTTCGTTGAATTTGTTCGAGGCGAACGTCCGATGACACCCGTTTAGATTCTTCGTTGACCCATTCACTTAATTTTTTGTTACAGAGAGTAGCTGACCCTCTGATCGCACTTGTCACTCAGGTATCGGGGCGGACACCAATTGACATTAACAAACTAAAAGTAGGGTAAATTAAAATGTCAGTGGTGTTTGTTGCAGGATTCTATTGTGAGTCAATATAGGAAAGCTCCCACGTCGATACTTGTTTGTGCCATTCAGACTGAGTAGTTGCTCGTTAACGATGTTTTTATGTTTGCTTACAGTGTGCTTGTGTGTTGCCTGAGTGTATTGTGATTTACTAGCCCTTTAGAGTGTGAGAGTCCAAGCAGTAGATCGAGTGGACGATGGGATTTACTAATGCAGAAAAAGCCGACTCGTTCATGGTGCATGTAGAGTGTAGGAAGAATGCATTTCGTTCCCGGTGAATACGAGAAGATATCCCAATAGACGTCAGCCACCTCTGCAGTTATTTATCAGCTTCCAGAATGAGATTTTCATTCTGCAGCGGAGTGTGCGCTGATATGAAACTTCCTGGCAGATTAAAACAGTGTGCCCGACCGAGACTCGAACTCGGGACCTTTGCCTTTCGCGGGCAAGTGCTCTACCATCTGAGCTACGGAAGCACGACTCGCGCCCGCTCCTCACAGCTTTACTTCTGCCAGTATCTCGTCTAATAACCTTCCAAACTTTACAGAAGCTCTCCTGCGAAACTTGCAGAACTAGCACTCCTGAAAGAAAAGACACTGCGGAGACATGGCTTAGCCACAGCCTGGGAGATGTTTCCAGAATGAGATTTTCACTCTGCAGCGGAGTGTGCGCTGATATGAAACTTCCTGGCAGATTAAAACTGTGCGCCCGACCGAGACTCGAACTCCGGACCTTTGCCATTCGCGGGCAGGCTCTCTACCATCTGAGCTACCGAAGCACGACTCGCGCGTGAGTAAGGCAAGTGCGCTTGCCCGCGAAAGGCAAAGGCCCCGAGTTCGAGTCTCGGTCGGGCACACAGTTTTAATCTGCCAGGAAGTTTCATTTATCAGATTCTTCAACCAGTACGTAAAGGTGGTAGTGTAACACATCGAAAACGTAATAGAAGGAAACAAGTGACGACGAAGAGAGGGGCATTAATGTTGTTACTGCTGTTGCTGTTGATCCCGCACGTTAGCTCCCGCGCAGTCGCACGGCAAAGTGGCGTGAGTAAGGCAAGTGTCCTACGCATTCTCCATCGACATAGGTTCCATTCCTGTCACATTTCTCTCCATCAAGAGCTGCATGGAAACGATTATCAGAATCGTGTTAACTTCATTACTTGGGCACACATGTATCATGTATCTTGTTTAGTGATGAGACCATATTTACTAATGATGGCGAGGTAAATCGTCGAAACATGCACTATTGCTCTGTTGATAATCTCCGTTGGCTTCATCAGGTGCAACGTCAGTGTCCATCGAGTTCAAACGTGTGGTGTGGGATAGTAAACTATCAGCTTATAGGCCCATTCTTCATAGACGAAACAATGAACGTGCGCAAGCACAGCAGCATCCTAAAAGACCATCTTCCACGGATTATAGAAGACGTTCCTGTGCAGACTGGGAGAAACATATAGTACAAACATGATGGATGTCCAGCCCATAGTGCACGATGTACTCTTATGAATTACTTCCATAGCATTGGAATGGAGCAGAGGACCTGAACCTTGGCCGGCCCGATCCCCGTATTTGACGCCTGTAGACCTTACTCTGCGGGGCAAGCTCAACGACGCTGCCTACGGGGACATACCAGCTACACTCTATGGTATGCAACGATGTATTTCTTACAGCCCGCTCAGATATCTCCGCTGAAATGTTAGCTGGTGTGCAGCAGTAGTTCCGTACCAGACTGTAAGAGTGAGTTGCCGCTGCCGGTGGGCATTTTGAACACAACCTGAAATGTTCAGTTTTCTCGTTAATATACATAACTTGTGTATGCACTTGCATTGTTCTTTAGCGTGTGCTATCACCTGTATTGTACAAGTGTCGTGTGTGAACTTTTCAAAATATGACATCTCGTAAACGACTCGCACTTGAACTCTGCAACAAACACCGTTGACATTCTAATATACCCTGCTTCCACTCTGTTAATGCCAAAAGGCGTTGTTCGATTTACACAGTATCTGTTTACACAAAAATACACTTTCAAAGTATTATTACAATACGAACCCTTGGCTAACAATCCATTCTGCGAAAGTCCATTTTGTGAAAATCGCACGTCAGTAGCACTTTCCATTTCGGCAATATCTGCGGCGCAAGTTTTACATAATTCACCCTATATATACATATTATTGGAGGGTAGTAGAGTCGACTATACGTATATCTGTTACATATTAGTCTACTCAACTACACTTCAGTAAGTGAAATCAAAGAGAACTATGATCAAAAACCAGTTACGTGTTAAATACGTTTTGAAATAGGAGCTGTTGGATACTAACAAAAATTTCCATTTTCAAGAGAGGTAAAACTGTTAAGACATTAAAGAAACTCTGTTCATTTTCAAGTATCACATCTTCCTTTGTGAAACACCTTCTGTTTCAAGGTACAAGATGGTGCACGATCGACTAGTATGGCTTAACTGTCCACATGGCATACAATTAGTTCTAAAAATATATAATGTTTTACTGATTATAAAATTCTGTACCTGAAGAATAAACAAGATGTTCCAAATAGCTTTAACGTATTATGTGTAGAACGCGAAATATATACTTATGCTGCACAGGACACAACGACGTGTGTAACTACAACTAAAATGGCAGAAAATGGTGGAAAGTGCCTATGGCAGTCTCTAGTGCGCATTCCTTTATGTGTTTGTAAAATCAGTCACTAAAGTGCCGGCCAAAAACCGTCGTGTGTTCCGAGATATACATTCTTCTAGCTACAACACAATATATTGCGCCGAAATACTAAAATCCATGCGAAAAGGTAAAATTGTGAGAACAGAAAGAAGAGTGGCTAGGTACATGCTAGGCGAAAGGACAACACCAAGACAACACAATAGGCCTCAACTTAACGTACGACATTTGGCCAGAATAGATGATGACACACTGCTGAAGCAAATCTATAGTAAAATTATGAAGCTGAAATGACAACCAGCACGGTTTATAAAGACACTAAATGACGTCGAAGAAGCAAACATCAACATAAAGGACATTCATAACAGGAATTTATTAAGGAACAAAATTTAGAAAATGTCGTTCAGGGACAAGCAAGAAAGGAAAAGGAAACAGCCTCATAACATCGAATAGTTCCGGAAGCAGAAATTTTAACATATTTATTCCTTCTAGGATCGTATTTTTTTTAAACCGCGATCGGCTCAAGGCCTTTGATGGTGCGGGGCCCAGCTGTCAACCCTGATGAAGGTGGAGCGTCTTGCCTTTTCCCTCTCCCCCTTTTAAAAATAGTTGTATGTCGCTTATGAAAAACCTGTACTTTGTTTCATCGTGTGAAAGGTGTTTTATAATTGGCAGCTGTGTGAGAGATATTATCGTACATTCAATTAATGAAGTTAACGGTCTGTTATTGTTCATTTGCTGGTCTCTGACCTAGTCTAGAAACCCTAGGTCGTGCTGATTAATGCTGTTATTTGCTAAAACTGTTTATTGAAGGCTGCTGTCTTGCCTGTCCCTCCCCCCCTCCCCCTTTCAAAAATAATTGTTTGTTGCTTCTGAAAACCTGCACTTGGTTTCAACGTATGAAAAGATGTTTTAGAATTAATTGCAGCTGTATATAAGGAATTTTACTAAGCTCGCTCAATGCATTAAGTAGTTGTCCCCCACCCCCAAAAACCTGTATTGTTGTTGTTGTTGTGGTCTTCAGTCCTGAGATGGTTTGATGCAGCTCTCCATGCTACTCTATCCTGTGCAAGCTTCTTGATCTCCCAGTACTTACTGCAACCTACATCCTTCTGAATCTGCTTAGTGTATTCATCTCTTGGTCTCCCTCTAGGATTTTTACCCTCCACGCTGCCCTCCAATGCTGTAACTGGTTGTTTAATTATGTAATTTGGTAAAGCTGTTTATTGAAAGCTGCTATCTTGCCTGTCTCCCCTTAAATGGCAGTGTCGCTGCTTATGAAAATCTGTACTTCTGATATCACTGATTTCATTGTAACGACAGATGTTTTGGTAATTAATAGCAGCTACCTGAGACGTTCAGCTAACTTGTTTATGAACTTACCCCTGCATTCAGCGTTAACAGTTTGTTGAAAGTCTGAGATCTATTTGATCGCAACTGATAAAAATTGTGGTAGCTGTTTGAATAGGTTTTGTTTTTATTGGTCTTAATACAATTGTTTTTTGCTCTAAACCTATTGAACTATGTCGCAACCATGTGGGGACTCCAATCCTTCCACTTGGGGATACCGCTTGAACCTTCTCACTCTAGTTTCACCTGTTAGACTGTGGGCGAAGAGGAAGAAGAATACGGTAGCTACGGGAAAAAAATAGTTCAACCTCTCTGATGTTTGAAATATACTCAAGATTTATTGCTGCAACTCTGCATACGGAGTCCATGGAATGATCACATATACACGAGCCGTTGTGAGGCATCAGGTATCGATCCACGATGAAACACTCATCTTTGTACATGGTGTAGCCTCCACGGACGGCAATGCAAGCGCTTACTCTGGCATTTAGTCGATCGTACAGATGGCGAATACTTTCCTGGGATACATTATTCCACGTCGACCTGTTCGTGTAGTTTTGTGCGAGTTGTTGGTTGACGAGCTGCACGAGTCACTTTTCGCCCCATTATATCCAACATGTGCTTCATTGGAGACAAATACGGAGATCATGCTGGCCAGGGAAGTTTCTGCACGTCTTGCAGAGCACGTTGGGTTTCACGGACAGTGTTTGGCCGAGAATTATCCTGTTGGGAAAATGCATCACTTTCCCGTTTGCAAGAACGGCAAAAACAAGTCTGCATGTACCTACAACTGGTTAGCTCCCCCTCCAGAAACACTAAAGGTAAATGTAAATGTCATGAGACTAGGGTCTCCCGTCGGGTAGACCGTTCGCCTGGTGCAAGTCATTTGATTTGACGCCACTTCGGCGACTTGCGCGTCGATGGGCGATGGGGATGAAATGATTATGATTAGGACAACACAACACCCAGTCCCTGAGTGGAGAAAATCTCCGACCCAGCCGGGAATCGAACCCTGGCCCTTAGGATTGACATTCTGTCGCGCTCACCACTCAGCTACCAGGTGAACAAGAGTTTCAGCTTATCGCTTCTCAGACCAGAAGGCCTGGGATGGGGACAGAGTGTCAGACGAATGCACTCTACGAGACGGCACTCACCAGGTCTACGTTGTAGGTGCACGCCACCATCACTTGCAAGCAGGCAGAATCTTCGTTCATCGCTGAAGACGGCAGCACGCATCTTCCAAGTGATCTTCTGACGGCGTCAGTCCAGCTGTACGCGTCAATGCTGTGGCTTGAGTGAAAGACATGTTAGAGGTGCGTATGTGTCCGTAGTCCCACTATTAATAGCCGGTTCGCAACCGTTCGTGTTGCCACGTCTGGACTCACAAGCTCTCTTGTCTGTGTTGTGGCAGCTGTGCGATCTGCCACTGCTGCCCTTGCAAGACGACGATCCTGGCGGGCGTCTGTGTTGCGCGGACGTGCAGAACTACGTCTACGGGTGTGAGAATGTTCACGTGACCACTGATACTAGCATCGTTGCACAGCTGGCGCGGCACGTCCAACTTACGTGTCAGTTCTCCAAAAGAACCATTCCGCCACGCGGGAGGCAACAATTTGACTACTTTCAACCTTGCACAGTTGGCTGTAAGATGATGACGATGATGTAATGCTCGGGGTGTGGGGCGCTCAACTGCGCGATCATCAGCGCGCTTACAAAGTACCAATTTTTACACAGTCCAATGTTCAACTCAATCCAATCTAACAACTGTCACGAATGATGATGAGGATGATGAAACGATGAGGACAACACAAACACTAAGTCCTCGCGCAGAGGAAATCCCCAACCCGACCGGGTATCTAACCTAGGACCCCGTGGTCCAGAGGCAGCAACGCCAGCCACTTTCTTTTCTTATTCGCGTTGACCACTCAACTATTTTTTTTATCACAATTTGTTCCTTTTCGTTCGTTCTATTTGTTCGGGGTGGACATCCCATGACGCTTGTCCAAGTTCATCGTTGAGTGATTAACTCAGGTTTATTATTATTATTATTATTATTACAGAGGGCCTCTGAGCGATCACGTTGAGCTACCATGTCGGCTCCACTAGATCACAAGCTGCGTACTTAACTGTAAGAGAGCACGAGTGCGTCTCAGCAGACGTTTGGCTGCTTGCTTTACACGATTACGCTACACTGAGCCTTCTGGCTGTGAGCTTTTCCTATTAAAGGGTAGACACAGGTGGCACTCTGGTAGCTATGTCACAACGCTCTCTGTTGGCGCACGACGTTGAACCATAAGTACATCTACTATCTCCCAGTTGGCATATGCCGTCATCGGGTGGAAATCGACGTTTTCTTTCCAGTTAAACTAATTTTCTTTTTCCGGCAGTATGATTTGAAGTGGTACAATGGTTAGCATACTTGACTCGGATTAGGGATGATTTCGATGCCAAAGACTGACTGATTTAGATTGTTCGTAGGTTTTCTAAACCGGCGGAGGTAAATACCATGTTCCTTTCCCATTCTTACGCTCCCCGTATAATGCTTCGTCTCTATTAATCTCTGTACGTTAAACTGTAATCACCTCTTTCTTTCCCTCCACAACACAAGTTCAGAAGCTTAACAATTTTCTGGTATTTTCTGCACATTCTCTTTGACGCTGTTCGTTTTTCTCTCCGACAACGTTTAGTTTGCGTAACTTAAAACTGTTATTTTTAGTCTAAGCTTATGGAACAGAGGAGGGGTGAACAGATAGTGGTACCAGAAGCTGCCTCGGCCATACGTGAAGGTGCCTTGTGCAGCACAGAAGTAGCTATAGATGTGTATAAATGCAGATCTTAGCAGCAAACTACAGACATCCAGTAGTGTCATGGAACAATCTATACGCCGGGAAAGTTTTAAATCTCAAGAAATGAACTACTTTAAATTCGTCATTTTTTGCTCTGTTTAAATTGCTGCGATGTCAGGGAACTAACTCTGAAGTAATAAAGAACAAAAGCCAGTTTTTGATTATTATAAACGAAAGTACAATTTATAGAGCTGCTAGAAGGATGAGCACTACCAGAAGCTTGTAGTAGAGTAGTTTCTTCTCAAATATTTTGACCAGCACGCGCGCGTGCATGGAGAGTGCATCAAACCAGTCTTCGGACGTACCACATCGATACTTCGAAAAGGTATACATTCTTTATGGTATTCTTATTGTTTATAGCTACTCGTATTTGAGTACAACATAATGTGATTACCCTTTTCGCGATTATTAAATGTCTGTTACTAACTGTAATGTTTTAACTGAAAACAACCCCAAATCTACTGAGAGAAATAAGAATTTAGGAACTTCCATGTGGACAGGGCCTACACAGAGGCCAAAACGATCCAAATACCAACTTAAGTGTGTTACTTTCCTGGCTGTAGATGCAAGCGAACGAAAGCGCGCAGAACGCCCGAGCAGACGCTTCCGATATCCGAAACGCAATAACACAGTGCGGTGGTGAAAGACAACACCAAATGTAGCCACAGTACGACGGACCCAGTGACATTTCCCTTGCAGCCAGAGTAATCGAATTGCGCGAAAAGCCAACGCTACGGGAGCCAGCGAAGCGTCTGGAACCCCCGGCCTACTGCAGCAGAGGGCGCCAGGGCACGCTCACGGCAAGGCTCAAGCAGCAAAACTTCTGTTCCACAGACAAGTTGTTTCACTGGCGGGTATTGGTACGACAGGCACCACAGTTTTAACCTCTTGTTCAGCACGTGGAACATGATGATGCAGGTTCCGCAACGGTAGCACGTTATTACTTGGATCAAAAACAGTTCAGACTGTGCGTATACTTCCGCGCCGATAGGCTCGTGGTCAATGAAAAATAGCCTTGTTCGCAGAAACCAGGAGTGATTATCGAAATTGAAAGTGCAACTCATGTTATTTAATTCCAACTATGTTTTTGTTGACACTCTTACCATGGGAGAAAGCAAAAGATGGTTACATATGATGCTGAAATTCATGTCGCACGGTGATTCTAACTAGCGACGTGTCTGACAGATTGAGATCCTTAATGTTGCCTGACAAGACTCCGATACATGTTCCACGCTAGCAAATTTGGTATTTGGCCCATGGCAAGTGTATAAGAAGCATGTACACGACAGCATCTCGTCGAAGAATTATGGTAATTTGGAAGCCAGCCATTAAAGCGTTGTAAAGAACACAGGACTCACGAAAATACATGTATTTTGCCAGATCTATTGCTACAGTTAGACATTCGTTTAATCAGTACTCACGTAAATCTTCTGGTTAATGTGATCTACGAAATATATGAGACAGGGAAAATACTCCCAGTCTGCAAATAAAATGTAATAATTTCTATTCCACAGAATGCAGGTGTTGACATGTGTTAACATTATCGACCCATCAGTTTAATATGCCACGGATGCAAAAGATTGACTCGAATTATTTACAGAAGAGTGAAAAACTGGTAGAAGCCGACCTCGGGCACAATCATTCTAGGTTCCAGAAAAAGTAGGACACGGAGACAATACCGACCCCACGAAACATCTTACAAGACACGTTAAGGAAAGGGAAACTTATGTTTATAGAATTTATAGATTCATAAAAACCTTTTGACGCTGTTGACTGGAATACACTCCTTGATATTAAGTAAGCATCAAGAATAAAACGTAACTTATACAGAAACCAGACTGCAGCTATCAGTCGAAATGCACGAAGGGGAAAAGGTAGTCTAGAAGGGAGTAGACATGGTTGTAGCCTGTGATCAACGATCAACGATCGTTCCCAAAGCACTTCAAGAAAATGCTGAAGTGTTTGTCTGGCTACACTCGACATGTCACCTCAATTACTTTGAGGGATTCAAGAACTTTTAAGGCCGGACGGTATAAAACACTTTTTTTTGCCACAAGTCATCGGCGAAATAAGGGAAAATAACCGACCATGTAGCATCATTCGTCATGATGGCACTAATAACTATTAACAATTGCTTATTTGGCAGAGAAAAACATCGAATTAATGTCTCGTTGCCCACATATACACGATTTATCGCGCGACAACGTTATTTTGTTCCCTCATCAAAAAGTACGTGGACAGTGGTTCTCTTCGACTCATAGAGCTATTTAATTCTCCCAAAACAATGTTTTGAGATATAAGTCTCAGAGAAGAAAACATTTTCCAGAACTGATTGGAACGCAAAAAAGTATATATTTTAGGTGGGATATTACGAAAAGCTGTATAATGTCTTTCTTTTATTGTTTTTCGTAAAAAGTTTAAAGGATGTCCTCCTATCGCCAGTGGCCGCCCCTATCAATCATATGTTGAATCCAGCAGTGCCTCTCTTGTTATAGCTCATCGAATGATCGGGTGATACTGCAGTTCTGTATTGCGCAAACAGCCAGCCTTTCATACCGTTGCACGTTACCGCTCGACTTTAGTAAATATGTTTTTGTATCGGTGAAGACATAAAAGAATGGATTAAGTTAAAACGGGGAATAAACCATAAAATTATGTTAACTGCTAAGAACGACCTATTTTTGCAGTTTTGTGACGACTGCTTCTGTCACAGAAGTTGCAGGCTATTTTTTGTTCGTGCTTTAGCAGTTATAATACTGAATTTGTATACTATTCGGTAAATGAAGGAAACGATTATGGTATTTAATAATTTTCATTTTGATTAAGAATTCTAGCACTTCTTCAAGCACCTAAAAATTCCAGTGTCGCTGGCAAGCGCCAAGTGCCAATTGTGTGTTCTGAGTCTCTCTATAGAACCTGTTGGCTTTTTTCCATGTTCACCTCCGTGCAGCTGTTTGTGACACTGGGGTTTCGCTCGTGCACTCTCTTCACTAACACAGGAATGTATAAAAATCATATCTCGGAGAACTTCTCTGTATTTGGCGGCAATAATAGCTGTTTCGTAGCGTTGCTGATCTAGTTCTAGCTCGTCATTGGAGTGGGGCAGATGATTAGTGAGTGAAATGAGTAATTACCTTGGGAACTGATAGTCCGCTCCTAGTTACTTTTGTCTCCAGTGGGACTGCTGACATTGTACTTCTGTGGCGATTCACCTTGTCTTACCATCGACTGGGACTTCACATCAAAGGCTCGCATACTCGCATATTAAATTGGTTCGTACTGGTTTATGTGCTTATATAAAACCTACATCTGGATAGTCAGACAGAGACTGGAGAATACTGGTTTTGCCATTCTGAGTGCTGTGCATTTTGAGCGGTTTAGACTTGACGTAACGGGTCTAAACCGCTCCACATACACAGTGTTAGGGTCCTTGGCATTGTATTTTTGTCACGGTCGGCTTGAATAATAAACTACACTGAAGAGCCAAAGAAACTGGTACACCTGCCTAATATCGTGCAGGGCCCCAGAGAGGACTCAGAAGTGCCCCAACACGACGTGGCATGGACTCGAGTAATGTCTGAAGGAGTAAAGGAGGGAACAGACAGGGCTGCCCATAAATCTGTAAGAGTACGAGGAAGTGCAAATCTCTTCTGAAGAGCACGTTGCAAGGCACAAAAAAAAAAAAAAAAAATGGAAATTTGTAATAAGGACTATGGTACCAAACTGCTGAGGACATCGGTCCCTAGTCTTACACCCTAATTAATCTAACTTAACCGACCGTACACTAAGGACAACACAAACCCATGCGCGAGGGAGGACCCGAGCCTCCGACGGGGGAAGCCGCTCGTCCCGTCACAAGACGCCCTTAGACTGCGCTCAATAATGATCTCTTCTGGGGAGTTTGGTGGCCTCTGTAGCAAATCTGGTCGTGTGGGGCATCGAATTGTCCTGCTGGAATTGCCCAAGTCCGTCGGAGAGCACAATGGACATGAATTATTTCAAGTGATCACGCAGGTTGCTTACGTGTCACCTGTCAGAGTCGTATCTAGATGTATCAGCGGTCCCATATCACTCCAGTTGAACTTTTCCCACACAATTCAGAGCCTCCACCAACTTGAACAGTCCCCTGCTGACATGCAGGGTCCATGGATTCATGAGGTTGTCTCCGTATCCGTACACATCCATCCGCTCGATTCAATTTGACACGAGACCGTCCGACCAGGCAACATGTTTCGAGTCATCAACAGTCCAATGTCGTTGTTGACGGGTCCAGGTGAGGTGTAAAGCTTTGTGTCGTGCAGTCATCAAGGTTACACGAATGGGCCTTGGGCTCCGAAAGCCCATTCCGATGATGTTTCGTTGAATTGTTCGCACGCTGGCACCTGTTGATGGCTCAGCACTTGCTGCAGCGATTTGCGGAAGGGTAGCGCTTCTGTCAGGATGAACGGTTCTCTTCAGTCGTCGTTAGTCCGGTCCTTGCTGCATCTTTTCCAGGACGCAGCGATGTCGGAGATTTGATGTTTCACGGGATTCCTAACATTCACGGTACACTCGTGAAATGGTCGTAAGGCTAAATGCCCACTTCATCGCTTCCTCGGAGATGCTGTGTACCACCGATCCACATTCAAACTTACTTAAATCTTGATAACCCGCCATTGTAGCAGCAGTAACCGATCTAACAACTGCGCCAGAAACTTGCTGTCTTGTACCTCACTAGGAATTGCCGACCGCAGCGCCATATTCTGCCCGTTTAAATATCTTTGTATTTGAGTAGGCTCTTCAGTGTATATCAACTGGAACAAAGCGTCTGATTTAAAAATTTAGCAATTGGAGGACCAAAAACGTAATTTGGATATTAAATGTAATCATATGTGTTTGATTTAATGTAATGTACGTCCAAACATGCATGTTGTGAAATTCTCTCTTCCTAATTCCAGCAAAAAATACACACCTTGCAACATCTATTTTTGAGGCTTTTGAGTGTGTATATTGATAATATTCAGCAATTCGGCAGTACATTACCATTGCGCCCTCAACAGGATATTAACACCAATCTCCTGTTCCTTCTAAGACCTTGTCTCGACCCACAAAACTTTTTTAGTATAGGGAAAACTTACGGACATAAAGTACTTTTTGCAACAGCCACCGTAGTCAGCAAACTAATAACCACTGACTCCCACCTGATATCACATGAATGGAATACGTGGGTGAAAAACATTTTTTGAGTCCAATAAGGAGCTTACGGCACCAGCAGATGGGTATTTTTCAGACATTAGGGACTCGCACGTCTAGGATGGAAAAACCCAGAGGAAATTAAACAAGCTGCTTTGACCTAAATGAGAACCACTTCGAGAAATAAGTACTTTTTAACTTAAACGTGGACAACATGAAAAAACAAATGAGTCTTTAACCCACAGAAACACAAAATTTCACCTTCACTGTAGGTGGTTATGGAGGGTGTCCCAGGAGGAACGGCCAGTATTCAGGAATATGACAGAGACGATCGATTCAAAACAAGTAAGTCCAGTAAATATGGGCTCTAAAATGCCTATCTTAAGAGCTATGAGAACTTCTTCATCTTTGATACGGCGAAACAAATCTCTTCTATTGAAAGCTCTTCGCTTTCCGTATTTTAATAGGTGGTAGTATGGTCCGAAACAAGGAATAATGTCCAGATATATGAGGTAGTAAGTGCCTACGAGCTATGAGCATTCGTTCATCTTCACTAATGTGAAACACATCTCTTCTACTGAACAAGTACTCACGGCTCTTAAGGTAGGCACTTTGGAGCCGTTGTTTACTGGACATTCTTCCTTGTTTTCGTCCATACTACCACCTCTCAACATACGGAAAACCAAGGGCTTGCAGTAGAAGAGATTTGTTTCACAATATAAAGAATGAAGAAGTCCTCATAACTCTTAAGGTATGTTTTTTAAAGCCCGCGTTTTATTTTTTGCTTCGAATGATCGTTCCAGTCATATCCCTAAATATTAAAGATTCCTCCTGTTAAACCATGTAGATACTATGGTTTTTATGAATTTCACCTTACGTTTCAGATCCACTGGAAGTTCCTATATTGCGCTAGAACTGCCTGCTACTTCACGACTTACTTGTCAGATTTAAAATAAAATCTTCGTTGTTCTTCTGAAAGGAAAACAAATTGACATTATGGCTTATTCGGAAATGTTTGCGACTGAATGGTCGAAATGAACGCTCGATGAGAAATCAGTGTGGCTGTGAACGGCCAGATTATCGGTTTTCTTTGAGTCGAACCTTCTATCCCTGTGATACACAGGGTGACTCACTAACTATTGCCACCAAGAATAACTCCGAAAGTATGATGGGAGCTGAAAAGTTGCATGGGACAACGGGGGCCATAATATGACGTTGGCTTTTTGTTGCTATGTGTGGTCGCTTCAGAGATATGAAGGCCAACTTTTTTTTTATGGGATGCTATAGTTTGGTAATTATTTTCTGATAGCGGCTATCGAGACGAATCCAATGACGTGTAACAGTAATGTCTTTGAAGGTCAACGAAGGTCACAAAGGTGGCATGAACGTCTATTTACAGAGGGTGTTCGAAGTGATGACCATTGGTATCAATGCAGTGCTGCAAACTTCTTATCATGGATTGAGTGGTATTCCTTATCACATCGGCACTTATCGAAGCACATGCTCTGACAAGTCTATCTCGCAAATCTTCAAGTGTAGTTGGAACGTGTTTATAAACAATGTCTTTTACGAATCCTCACAAGAAAAAATCCAGAGGCGTCAAATCTGCCGAACGAGCCGTCCACTACACACCTCCTGCACGTCCAACTCAAAGATTTGGCAATTGTCTCTGCTACTCATTTATAGCCATGAGCGAAAAATGTGCCGGACACCCATCGTGTTGATACCACATTCTCTTCCTTGTTCCTACAGGTATTTCTTCCAATAACAGACGTAACGTTTCTTGCAGGAATGTGGTGTACTTCCTACCATTAAGATTCCTTTCTATCAAATAAGGGCCTGTAATTCTGTCCTCCAGAATCCCACCATACATTCACCGACCACTGTTTTTGGTGTGCAACTTGCCGCAGCCAACACGGATGCAGAGCACTAACAACACTACTCTGGCAAATATCAGATTCCCTTTCTATTTGACGCGAACTAACACAAGGATCTCGAACTACAGTGGCAAGAGTACCAATTTCCGTTTCCTCGTTAGTAACTTTCCTTTGCCGGATATGTTTCCGATGTGTTACGGTCCAGTTGTTCTCAATTTATCATACACATATTTAAATGTACTACGTGTAGGGTGAGTACGTTGAGAATATCCTTCAGCGTATAAGTCTCTAGCCCTCACTGAATTTCGTTGGTATTCTCCATAAATGAGAAGTATATCGACTTGTTCTTCGAAGGAATACATCATTCACATTCGATTTATTCGACGATACTAGTCTTACAATTCCTATTAGTATTGCATTGCGAAACCGTCGAATGGTGTTCACATGTCCCTGGCACGTTAGATGGATATGCCGTATTCGGTGAATATTTACTATTTGCACGTTATATGAGAGAGAATTGTCAGAGCATGTTCTTCAATAAGAGTAGAAGTGATAAGGAATACCACTCAATTCATGATAAGAAGATTGCAGCACTGCACTGCTCCCGATGTTCGTCACTTCGAAGACCTTCTGTAAATGGACATTCATGCCACCTTTTTGACCTTCGTTGACCTTCAAGGACTTCACTGTTACACGTCATTGGATTTGTCTCGATAGCCGCTATCAGGATATAAGCATGAAACTATAGCATCCCATTAAAAAAAAAGTGGACCTCACCCAGCAACAAAAAACCGTCACATTATGGCCCCCATTGTCCCATGCAACATTTGTCCCACAAACTTTTCAGCTTCTATCATACTTTCGGAGTTATTCTAGGTGGCAATAGTTAGTGAATCACCCTGTAGAGTAAATTTCAGTTACCTAGTTATAACCCCGCAAAAGGGACTAAGACAGTCAAATATATTGGCAGACAGGAATCCTTTCTCCTTTAAATTTCTATCAATTAGTGAACTTAAATCGACAAGTTCCGCTACAAGCCACAGTCGGGAAGTTGTGTTAGCTAAACAAATGTGGATTCATTGACCGTACTGTACCGCTTATTCTACGTATGAAGGTGATGATGAACACACACTGCCGATTACGGGGGAACAAACACGTCGTTGGCAGACGATAGAACAATGGAAGTGGATCACGTGGAGCGGCGAATCACGTTACGCGTGGTGGCAGATCGTTGCTCCTGCAAATGCACAGTGGCTGGCGAGCGCAACACGCGCCAGTGCATTGCTTCTGGTGTAGCAGTTCTAACATCTAGATCGATGGTGAATTATTCCGATATAAACGGAAGGATAAACTTAGAAAGTAAAACAGTGAGGTGACCAAAAATCATGGGATAGCGACGTACACAGGCTGGTCGAAAATTCCTGTTACAGACTTCTAGGACTTGTAGAGGAGAGTGAGTACATCGTATTTTGAATAGGAACCCATGTCCGGAAACGTCATCCAACGAGACTACAGAGAGTCAAAGTTAAGGGCGCGGGCGTCTGTAAACGTATGTACACACGGGGTTATTCCGTGATGATGTTACAGACTTTCTAGGATGATGGAGAACGATAAATGTATTAATTTGAAGTATGGATCCCTGTACCAGAAACGAACGAGTCGAAAGTTATAAAGGAAAACCGTTCTGATACCTCTGACAGTTGAATGTATGTACCGGTTCTTGTGTTGTGAAGAGTGTAGGGCTGGTAGCTTTCAGTGGTGGTAGTGTGGACAAAAACGAGAAAAATTGTCCAATAAACGTGGGCTCTAAAGTGAGTATCTTAACAGCTATGGTTCAAATGGCTCTGAGCGCTATGGGACTTAACATCTGAGGTCATCAGTCCCCTAGAACTTAGAACTACTTAAACCTAACTAACCTAAGGACATCACACACATCCATGCCCGAGGCAGGAATCGAACCTGCGACCGTAGTGGTCACGCGGTTCCAGACTGAAGTGCCTAGAACCGCTCGGCCACACCAGCCGGCTTAACAGCTATGAACACTTGCTCAGTAGAGGAGATGTGTTTCACATTAGTGAAGATGAACGAATGGTCATAGCTCCTCAGGTATGCAATTTAGAGCCCACGTTTATCGGACATTTTTTCTCGTTTTTGTCCACAATACCACCACTGAAAGTTACCAGCCCTACACTCTTCGCAGCACAAGAACCGGTACATGTATTCAACTGTCAGAGGTATCAGAACAGTTTTCTTTTTTAACTTTCGACTCGTTCGTTTCCAGTACAGAGATCCTTACTTGAAATTAATACATTTGTCGTTCTCCATCATCCTAGAAAGTCTGTAACATCATCACGGAATCACCTCGTGTATACGTACATTTACAGACGCCCGCGCCTATAACTTTGACGCTCTGTAGTCTCGATGGATGACGTTTCCGGACATGGGTTCCTATTCAAAATACGATGTACTCACTTACCACTACAAGTTCTAGAAGTCTGTAACGGGAATTTCCGACCACCGTGCATATACAGGTGGGGGCATTACCGAGTACGCGAGGTATAACAGGCAGTACATTGGTAGAGCTGTCATTTGTACTCAGGTGATACATATGAAAATATTTTGCGACGTTATTACGGCCGAGCGGCGCGGAATGAAAACACTTTGAATGCAGCTTGGTAGTTGGAAATAGACGCACGGCACATTCCATTTCGGAAAAGGTTAGGGAAGTCAATATTCCGAGACCCTCAGTGGCAAGAGTGTGCCGATAGTAGCAGATCTCAGGCACTGTCCCTCACCATGGACAACGCAGTGGGCTATGCTTCCACTTGACGAACGAGACCAGCGGCGCTTGCGTAGAGTTCTCAGTGCTGACAGGCAAACAACACTGCGCGAAATAAAGGCAGAAACCAATGTGGCACGATCGACGAATATGTCCGTTAGGACAATGCGGCGAAATTTGGCGTTAAAGCACTATGGCAGCAGACGACCGACGCATGCGCCTTTGCTAACAGCACGACAACCTTGCAGCGCCTCTCCTGTGCCCGTGATCATATTGGTTGGACCCTAAAAGGCTGGAAAACCGAGGCAGGGTGAGGTGAGTCCCGATTTCGGTTGGTAAGAGATGACGATAAGGTTCGAATGTGGCGCAGGACCTACGAAGCCATGGACCCAACTTGTCAACAGGGCACTGTGCAAGCTGATGGTGGCTCCATAACGGTGTGGGCTGGCTTTACAAGGAATGGACTGGGTCCTCTGGTCTAATTAAACCAATGAAACTGGAAATCGGCTACTCGGAGACCATTTGCAGCCATTCATGGACTTCATGTTACCAAACAACGATAGCATTTTTATGGATAATAATGCGCCATGTCAGAAAATTCTAGACAATTTGAGGGAATGATCTGGCCACCGAGGTAGCTCGACATGAATCCCGTCGAACATGTATGGGACGTAATCGAGAGGTCAGTTCGTGCACAAAATAGTGCGCCGGCAACACATTCGCAATTATGGACGGCTATAGAGGCAGCACGGATCAATATTTCTGCAAAGGACTTCCAACGAATTCTTGAGCCCATGCCACACCGAACTGCTGCACTACTCCGCGGAAAAAGGTGTCGACACAGTATTAGGAGGTACCTCATAACTTTTGTCACCTCGGTGTATTAAAGGTATTTGATAGGGGTCTTGTATAATTAGCCTATCAGAGACAGCACTTTTTGTTTAGGTAGTTTTCGGCTGTAGTTCATTGTTAAACCAATCTCGCTATGTTCTGTCATGGCGTACAGGCCCTAAAAGTGAGGAGTGTGTACCGATGATCCTTCGACAGTTGGCTGAGATCAGTCAGTTATATCTCGTACATACATAGTTTTCTCCAGACAGGAGGAGTCATATTCTTAACTGTCAATCTGAGATGAAAAGTATGAATTGAGTCTACCAACTTTTAATTCATGAAACATCATTTTTAACGTCTTTTTTATGTTTTGAGAAGACAGGCTTAATGTGGCAGTGACGATTAAAGAAAATGATTTTGAAATTGGCGTTTTTACTTTTTCGTTTCTCAGAATACACGTAGTAGGCAATCTCAAATATACTTTTGGATACCTCTAACCAAATATACTTTTATGCAGCGTGATTCCTTGAGGATGTCACAAGGAGAAGGTAAATCTTCGCTACTGTGAAACACTTCTCGTCCATTGAACAAGTGTCCATAACTCTTAAGGTACGCATATTGCAGCACATATTAAATGGACATTCTCCCAAAATATGGAAAGCAAAGATCTTGCAGTACAAGAGCTATGTTTCACAGAATTGAAGATGAACAAGTGCTCAATGCTCTTAGGGAATTTTTTTAAGAATAGCCTGTGTTTACCAGACTTTTTTATTGTTTTCATCCATACTAGCACCTCTGAAAGTTGCCTACCATACAACCTTAGAGACAAAGGAAACGGAACATGTATTCCACTGCCAGAGGTATCAGCACGATTTTCGCTTATATCTTTCGACTCTGTCGTTTCCGGACCAGGGTCTGTTACCTCAGATTAATACATTTACATCTCTGAAAGTTTGTAACTTCATCATGGAGTCACTATGTATATCTCACGTACGTTAATAACACGAACCTCTTAGTTTGGGATATTCATCTTTGTTCAATGAACCCTTGGCAATAACTATCAGTTCTTGGACATTCAAAACACACAAAACTTGCTCGGATACGGTTTCTGAATGTTGTGTGTGTGTGTGTGTGTGTGTGTGTGTGTGTGTGTCGATGTTTGAGAAAGACATTTACCGTACTAGCCACCGCACAAAACAGTAGACTTCGATGAGCTTGGGAAAGGTCAATGTTTGCTTATCTTGCGAAGTGATACAAAACGTTCCGGAGTATGACTCGGTAGCCAAGTTGCAACGAAACAAATACACGAAAATAAAGAGACTACTCCGAATGCTCGACTCTTTTTCGTAGAAACGGTATAGGTGACAACGGGAATCGAACACCATATCGATTCAGACCGCGCGTTGCACTAAAAGAAAAGAGAATCAGACGTTATATGCCTTTCGTAAGCATCTGTGTACCGTAACGAACCGAAAGGAAAAGGGTAAATCTTCGCTACTGTGGAACACATCTCTTCTACTGAACAAGCGCCAACAACTCTTATGGTACGCCTTTTGCAGCCCGTGTTAACTGGACATCCCCCCAAAACATGGAAAGCAAAGAGCTTGCAGTACAAGAGATACGTTTCATTGTCTGCATTCAAGATATCTACGAAGAAACTCATATTCATTTTGAGGGAGACCGACCTATGAAATAAAATACGAATAAAACTGTTTTAGTCGAATAAAAAGTCTTCTGTTTGGTTTTTCAGATCTCTTCTTGCTTACCACTTCGCGACCTATTTCGCGACTTGCAGCATGACTGGTGTCATGGAATATACATTTCACCAGGCCTAAAAAGAACCGTTTGCACCTACTTCACCCGTAATTAGCTATCTGCATGTCGTCTAACGTCTTACCAAGAGTATAATCCAAATACACGTCCATTTCGACATTCTCTATTTTTTTTCGCGAAAATAAGACTACGTACAATTTGACAAGCTCGTCATATCATAGACGGTCGGTGTGAACAGGTAATAGGTCACGAACAAATCTGTCTACCTTCCTGAAGTATCCATCTGCTCTAATTAATTTAAAGTTTATGTCGATTGGAATGATACATAGTGGAAAGCAGCATGTGCAGACGTTACTTCTTCTCTAACTAATGTCTCTTCATGGAATGAGTATAAGTGTACATTGCTGTTTGCAATATGTACATACAAATGGTATAGTGCATAACGTGGGGAACTCTATAATACTTTTTGAAGACGATGGTATTGTCTATAGGAAAGTTGAAACGCCAGATAACTGTAGTGAAATACAGGAAGACCTGTCTCGATGATTGGGAAGGGGCTCGCAATGGTGGGCGAAAGTAAATAAATGTAACGTATTCCGCATAAACGGACGAAAACCGCACTGCTCTTCGATTACACAGTTTGAACACTGGTAACAGTTGTTGTTGTGGTCTTCAGTCCTGAAACTGGTTTGATGCAGCTCTCCATGCTACTCTATCCTGTGCAAGCTTCTTCATCTCCCAGTACTTGCCTCAACCTACATCCTTCTGAATCTGCTTAGTGTAGTCATCTCTTGGTCTCCCTCTACGATTTTTACCCTCCACGCTGCCCTCCAATACTAAATTGGTGATCCCTTGATGCCTCAGAACATGTCCTACCAACCGATCCCTTCTTCTGGTCAAGTTGTGCCACAAACTTCTCTTCTCCCCAATCCGATTCAATACTTCCTCATTAGTTGTGTGATCCACCCATCTAATCTTCAGCATTCTTCTGTAGCACCAAATTTCGAAAGCTTCTATTCTCTTCTTGTCCAAACTATTTATCGTCCATGATTCACTTCCATACATGGCTACATTCCATACAAATACTTTCAGAAATGACTTCCTGACACTTAAATCTATATTCGATGTTAACAAACTTCTCTTCTTCAGAAACGGTTTCCTTGCCATTGCCAGTCTACTTCGACCATCATCAGTTATTTTGCTCCCCAAATAGCAAAACTCCTTTACTACTTTAAGTGTCTCACTTCCTAATCTAATTCCCTCAGCATCACCCGACTTTATTCGACTACATTCCATTATCCTCGTTTTGCTTTTGTTGATGGTCATCTTATATCCTCCTTTCAAGACACTATCCATTCCGTTCAACTGCTCTTCCAGGTCCTTTGCTGTCTCTGACAGAATTACGATGTCATCGGCGAACCTCAAAGTTTTTATTTCTTCTCCATGGACTTTAATACCTACTCCGAATTTTTCTTTTGTTTCCTTCACTGCTTGCTCAATATACAGATTGAATAACATCGGGGATAGACTACAGCCCTGTCTTACTCCCTTCCCAACCACTGCTTCCCTTTCATGTCCCTCGACTCTTATAACTGCCATTTGGTTTCTGCACAAATTGTAAATAGCCTTTCGCTCCCTGTATTTTACCCCTGCCACTGTTAGAATTTGAAAGAGAGTATTCCAGTCAACATTGTCAAAAGCTTTCTCTAAGTCTACAATTGCTAGAAACGTAGGTTTGTCCTTCCTTAATCTAGCTTCTAAAATAAGTCGTAAGGTCAGTATTGCGTCACGTATTCCAGTATTTCTACGGAATCCAAACTGACCTTCCCTGAGGTCGGCTTCTACTAGTTTTTCCATTCGTCTGTAAAGAATTCGTGTTAGTATTTTGCAGCAGTGGCTTATTAAACTGATTGTTTGGTAATTTTCACATCTGTCAACACCTGCTTTCTTTGGGATTGGAATTATTATATTCTTCTTGAAGTCTGAGGGTATTTCGCCTGTCTCATACATCTTGCTCACCAGATGGTAGAGTTTTGTCAGGACTGGCTCTCCCAAGGCCGTCAGTAGTTCCAATGGAATGTTGTCTATTCCGGGGGCCTTGTTTCGACTCAGGTCTTTAAGTGCTCTGTCAAACTCTTCACGCAGTATCATATCTCCCGTTTTATCTTCATCTACATCCTCTTCCATTTCCATAATATTGTCCTCTAACCACCGTAAAATACCTAGGCGTAACTATCCGGAACGATATAAAGTGAAATGTTCACACAAAACTAATCGTATGCAAAATAAATGCTAGGCTTAAATTCAGTCTAAGAATCTTAAGAAAATGTAACAATGGAAAATCCAGGGTGAAATGTAACAATATTATGAACAGGAAAGTTGCTACTCACCATATAGCGGAGATGCTGAGTCGCAGATAGCCACAAAACGACTGTCACAAGTAAAGCTTTCGACCTCAAGGCCTTCGTCGTACGTGTGTGAGGGAAATAGTGAAGATGACAAGCATGCGAGTTATCTGGCAACGCCATGTTGTTCTAACGGCGTGTTCATCTCTTCCAGATGCTTAGTTCGAAGTTTCAGCTACGTACAGCCATCACGTGATTTTTTAGAGCACTTTTAGTGCAGTTGCGGTTTTATTGTACGTTACGAAAATGGAACAGGGCAATTTAAAGCAAAGATATGCCATCAAGTTTTATATTAAACTTTTGGAATCCTTCGAAAATTTGGAACAGGCCTGTGGACAACATTCCTCATCAAAAGCACAAATTTTTCGTCCGCACAAATAATTTTTTGAAGGCCGAGAAGACGTTACGATGAACGTCGCTCAGAAACACTTTCAACTGCAAAACCCAACGAAAACGTCGAACATATGCGTGCTCTTGTGAAGTAGGACTGAGGAGTGACACTTCACGAAAAGGACCTGTTAAATACTTTCACTTTACATCATATAATGGGTGCGTCATGGAGTGGATGCTACATCAGTACAACACCCACGTCACATGACCGCTTCCATTATGGAATTTGTGGCCTCAAAAAGTATTTCTGTTGTTCCACAGTCCTCCTGCTCTCTGATCAGAGTCCTTGTGACTGTTTTGTTCTCAGAAAGCGAAAAATGCCTTAAAAGGACGTCATTTTGTGACTCTGGAGAACATTCAAAAGAATGCGACCATGTTGAACGCTCTATCAGCTGAAGCCTTTCAGCGGTGCTACCAAGATTGGGGACAACGACTCCGCCGGTGTTTAGCTGCCGAAGGGAACTACTTTGAATGGAATAACATCGTTGTCTTAAATATGAATAAATAAATAAAATAAAAATAATTTTTTAATGTGTATATAACAAATCAGTCTCATTACTTTTTTCACACACGTCCTACAGGAAGCGCGATAACGTTACGGACAACTAACTCCAGTCGCAAACGCTACAAGAAAGGCGCTATGTATCAAGGTGAGGTTTATTGCTGAAATTCCGAGAGCTTATATCTCAAAGAGGGTCGGGTAATATCTATTACTCCCTCATGCGTACGTCACGCTAAATGAGTACGACGAGAAAATAGGAGAAATTAGTACCCTCCGCCGCACACAGTAAGGTAGAATATCGCTCCCCCAGCTCGAAAGGTATTCTACTCGAAAATGGCTACATGTACCAATCAGGGAATGTTAATTATTGTGGTTGTGGCGTCTCACATCCTTCAGTAAATTACCGCCGACTAGCGTCCCACGTCCGTCAGACTCCACGCGCCGATCGAAGCTACAGCGGCGGCCGGGCGGCGACCTTGTGCTGCGACCGTAAGGGCGCACCGATCGATATCCGAAGCCAGCAACCGTTGCCCGTCCGACAATCGATCCTGGCGACGCGAAACGCGCCGTCCGTTCATTTGCTATCGTTCGATGCAAGGCCTTGCTTTGTGTAGCGTTGCACCCACACTACTCCTAGAATGAAGCGTTTGTGGAATACGCTGAAATCATGACTGAATTATAACTGCAGAGATTCCCACCTTAAACACAACTGCACAGATCGCAAAGATACAGAGGTTCTAGAATAATGGCATTCTGCGCAAAAAGAAAAACAGTTTTAAATCTTTTATGGCACAAAGAAATTACATTCTTTGGTATGTGCAGGTAGAGGTGTATCTTTGGTAGTGTTTCGAATATTGTTTCCAAATCTCATTATAATAATAGACTACATGTAACTGGGGTCTAGAGGAATGTTCGTTAGTAGCTGTCGACTATGACCTGTGACGTAATGGCTGCTGTGACTTCACGTTTTAATTCGTATTTTGAATTGAATTTCTGTGTAACCTTACAGTCTATCGATCGTAATCTCGTTGGTTTATACAGAAAGTAATTTGTTAACCTTTGTGCGGGATTTGAAATTGCTTTTCAAGTATTAGTAGCATTGCGAAATATGAGGCAAGTACGGGACGAAGTTCTGCTCCCGATTCTGAAGATGTGGAAAATGTGGGACTGGGGAACAAGGGTTAGTTCTAGTGCCGGATTCCACTCGTCGGCTTTGAGCAACGAGATCATACCAAAGGCAGAGACGTTACACGGAGACAATCTCTGAAAACAACTGATCATATTCGTAAACAAACGAATGTAGCATACGATAAGGTCACAATATCAGTTCACGTGATTAATTACTTAGCCACAAATCATATCGAAAAGAACTGAAGGTAACGAAACTAAATAAGAACACAAAAAGTAATTTATGCGAATAAGAATAGCACGGAGAATATTTAAATCCATTACAGTATAGCGTATGATGAAGTCGTAAAATTGTGAAACAGCGTTAATTTTTAATAATTATTGAATCCAATGGGATTAGTGCAAAAGTAACGAAAATTCACAATAAGTGGGGTCTAAGGAATATTGGAATCGGTAACTAGAATTAAGCTATCTTGGTCAATTCAAGTTACCGATTCCAACCATTCCACGGTACATTGTAGCTTTTCCAGGAGGTGTGTGCACAGAAATGTAATAGGATTTCTGCATTTGTAATTGTTCGGCTCGTTATTTAGACCATTTTAACAAGTGTGTGAACTGAATTGTTACATGATTTCTGCATTTGTTATTATTCTCTTTATTACTATGAAAAAGAAAAGAATTTAAAATCTGTACCTACAATATTTGTTACTTTTTCCTAGTGCTTTCGAGATCAATGAGAAATCTAGAAATACTACAAGAACTAGTCCACAGATTTATTGAAATATGTCCAAAATTATGAACCGACGAATAGTTGAAATCGGTAGCTAGAATTGACCTCCTATATGGTCAATTCTAGTTACCGGTTCCGACCATTCGATCGTCCATTAATTTGATCGTTTTTCTGGCAGGTGTATGCTCTAAAATGTAGTCTTATAGGATTTATACACTTGCAATTGCTCTCTGAACTACTGCGAAAAAGTTATTAATATTGGAATCGGTAGCTAGAATTGATCTACAAAGTCAATTCTGGTTACTGTATGCAGTTTTTGTTACTTCACCGCAGTAGTTTTAGAGAGCAATAAAAGAGGTAGAAATGCTGTTACGTTTCAGAGCACACAACTGCTGCATATATAACTTACATGTGAATCATGGAACAGTTGGAATCGGTAACAGGAATTTACCTATATAGGTTAATTCTGGTTATCAATTCCAATATTCGTTACTTTTTGTGGATTTTCGTTTGTTGTGTACTGGCTTTTCTTCTAGAATTTAGTGTGTCGGTTTCTCCACATTTCAAGCTGGTGTTTTGTATTTGTTGTCACTCATTTGATTTTCCCGTTTTTCTGTTACATTTTGGTTTCTCCCCGTCCAAGATCCCACCTTTCCTGTGCTTATCTCGCTAGGGTCAATAATTAAGGATACAGTTAACGCTATTTTATAATATTATAGCTTCACCATCGCTTTACCATAATGCAATTTAAAGGTTCCCTGTGCTTTCCTACTAGCGTAAACTACGAGAATAATTCTTATCAGACATGAAAATTTGTTTTTAATTCATTTTCTTATTTATTTTTGTTATCTACAAATCGTTTCGATATAATTCATAATAAATAACTGCGTGAAATGTTATTGTAATTTTATCGCATGCTTTCATTGACTGCCTATGCGTAGCGACTTTGCCTTAGGTATGACGTCATTGTTCAAAGCCGACGAGTGGAATCGGATACTAGAATTTATCCGGGAACAACATATTCCTCATGTTCGTTTCAGAACTGTGAAACTGGCTGATAAATTGAGGGAACCAATGAATGTCATCCGTTTTGCCAGACAGCTTGCTATTGTAATGTAGTGTTTGTGGCAAAGACATGACATACAACGACACGACATATTCCAAGGTTCCGAAGTAACGCACAAGCAATTTTTTTATATAACGCTGTGTGCAAAAGATCGAGGGTGGCAGTTTGCACGTTAGAGGGACGTTGTTTGAGAAATCAAGGCTTCTTTTAGTATTTTCTCACTTTTTTGTTTAACATCTCCTATTTGGCTTGTTGCTCATGAGACAGAAACAGACCGTAAAACTGCTATAGAATGGTAAAAAAGTAATAATAAAGGATGAGAGAGGGCATGATGTTGTTAGGCCATGGATATAAGGGCAGTTGTTTCGGGGAATCACTCTTCTCCAAACATAATTTTTAGATTAATTAAAGGTGTTTCACTTAATAAAAAGTTAAATAGCAGATTTGTCAGTCATAATGTCAGATGTTTGTGCTAGTTATAAGGGATTAGACGAAATCGGGTGCATGCATTTGGCTGTGACTTACATTCATCAGCTCTCCCAGTCCCAGAATTAACGAATAACTTACATTTTTCTCCCTTCTGTAGTTAGTTCTGGAAGAAGGTAAGATGATAATTTACTGACAGAAAATGAGAGAACTATACGTGGCCATGTATTGAATAATACAGAACACATGTAACAATGTATATTAAATGTGTTCTATCTCGGAAACCTTTCGGAATAGGGTATATGTACATATGAAGCTTTTTCCTTCAAATTACATTATTAATATTCGGATCTTGACAGGAACTATTATTTTAAGCAAAAAAAAGACATCATACGGAAGACATATGCTAATGGTTTCCGAGATAGAACACGTTTAATATACACTGTTACTTATTTTGTGTAGTATTCAATGAACTGCCAGGTTTACGGATTTCACAAAGTGTATAAATGTCGTTTTAACACGTTTTCCTCTAAGAATTATCGTACACGTCACTTACAGCTGTTGTACAGTTTATGTTAAATGTTCGAATATCCCACCGCCAACTTAAGTGTATTTGGGCACTCTTCTATTACTTATATGAATGCCCTCTACATGTTCGCTAATGAGGGCAGCAGTGTCCATGTTTCAGCTAAGCAATTCATTCCGCTTATGCACCTTTTCTCTTGTTCAACTCAGACTTCATTCATCCCGAGCAAAGACGTTGAAAGCAACTACATAGGTTGGGCCAGAGTAAAACGTGAAAGAGGTTGTGTAGATAACACATACGCGCGCACCACCATGCCATAAACAAATGTACGTTAAATTTTTCTATCTTGGAAACCTTTCGGAATAGTGTATTCCTCAATCTGAAGATTTTTGCTTCACATGAGCATCCCTGCCATATCCCTGAATATTGACTTTCATTCTGGGAGACCCTGTAGGGTTTATTAATTGTCTGTTACGTTCTGACAGTTTTTACTCTTAAATTTTAACTGCGTTTACTCACCGCTTGGAGGGTTCGACATTGAACCGTTGCCGATGATGTTCATACTTAACTTAGTGAGAGTGCAACTTACCGTCTACGTTTCTCATTAGAACTTCCCAGGTTACTTGTTCGAGATCTTTTGAAACTTCCCTCAGTGAGAATAAGCATATCATTGCTGTTCTTCTTTCGACTTTTTTTACAACTGTCGTGTACGAGAAATCCAATTTAATAAGAATCCGAGAGCACGTCCCACCCTCCTTTCCTTTTCACCTCTACCTCCTACTGTGGTGACTAAATTACGCACTTTATTGTAGTTGCACAGGGGGGTTTAAAATACCTGCAACAGATATAAAGTAACTACGGACACTATGGCCACACAAAAGGAGAAATTATGGAATCCGCCGACGAATTTGCGAACTCTCCAACGTCACGTGGAAGTGGCATGTGTCATATCACTTCGTAAGTCCAACATACTTTTGGTGATTAAGCTCACCCATTATGGATACTGTTGAACACTGTGACTGTATATTGTTTGAATGTAAACACAGACAGCTGTGAGCAGTTGCTCATATTTGTTTATTTCTATAAGCTATATTTCGAGTCTTCATGCCTCATCTGAAGAAGAGCTTGAAACGCTCAGAACCTCGTTACCGGAGAGAAACAACTTTCATAAGTGACTAGTCGTATAAAACTGTGTTTATATTCAAATAATTTATGCGAACATTGCACAAGTTTTAATACATCATTTTCTAGTCGTAAAGTCGTTTTAAAGGTGCCAGAACGGCACGCAAAATATCGTAGTAGTACGCATTACGAGAGAATTTCACGACATGGTGAGCTAGGGACTGGTCCGCGTATTCGCTGCAACGGCCGAATAGCCCTGTGAACAATGCGACGTAAGCCTTCCGCTTTAAAACGCGCTGGCGAAGCGAGCAAAAAGACGTCATGTTTATAGCGGCGTGCACACAGCGGGCGGTGGCTCTTGAATACCTGGCGTAACGTTTTACTGTTTGAGTTGTAATCTGCAATTCAATCAAATTACTCAGCCATACTACAAACAGGACCTGTTTATGAATGGGGCGATTTTTTACTGGCTGCGGCGCGCCACGTTTTGCTACACAAACGGTGAATGGTGGGCGCTGCACTCCGACAGGTCCCACACAGACTGCTGGCGGTCAGCTGTTGCTTGCGGCTTCACAAACAGGCCGGAGCAGGTCCGCGGGCCGTCACCACCAGCCAAGAAGCGAAACATGTTCTTGTATGACAGCTTGATCTCGCTCTACTCGGCTTTTCAGCTACATGGAATCGTGACTCTCATTCGTAGCCGTAGTTGGCAAGTAATAAACACGAGCTTTCGCTGCGACTGCAGTTGTTTCTTATAATTCCGATGAAGAAAGAAATTCACATTACCAGAATTTGTTTAAAGAGGAGAGTGATGACGAGATGATCATAAAATAATGTCCCTGTTTATATTGCAAACTTCTATACTTCAAAAAATGGATCTGAGCACTACGGGACTTAACATCTGAGATCATCAGTCTCCTAGAACTTAGAACTACTTAAACCTAACTAACCTCAGGACATCGCACACATCCATGCCCGAGGCAGGATTCGAAACTGCGACCGTAGTGGTCGCGCGGTTCCAGACTGAAGCGCCTAGAACCGCTCGGCCACCCGGCCCGGCTCTCCTATACTTGTAACTAGCTGCAGGGCCCTGCGTTGCCCGGGACTGGCACTGTGCCTTGATACTCGTAGCGAATGCAAGCCGTATCGGAAACTGCAATCGATATAAATCGAAGGGCATATTTAAATCACTGGGCGTCAACGAAATGCGAAAAATGAATACGTCTTCAACTGCGGCATACCCCGTGATGATGGTAGCCTCCATTACGGTAGGCAATAGATTATTCACGGCCAGCCTTGGCGGCTCATGGTACTACCTCCAAGACGGGTACTGCTGCGATAGGAACTGCAGTCAGTTTAACACAATATATTGTGTTTGTTAGAGATTTAATATTTCGTTAATTTCCTTCACGGTTTCATATGAATGAAGAAATTTGAAGTAAACATGTCTGCCCAAATGTTCATTAGGGGACCGTGTAAAAATTTGAATTAATCGGCTAAGAACTTTTTGAGGTTTTTCATAATAACTTTTCCCCTTTATATATTACATTCATACATATTTCAAGTCACATTATGAAATCTTATGTAGACAGTGATCTTCGTCTTGTCCTGAAGGTAAAGTGCGCTAAATTTCATCAACATCAGAATGAAACTGTTGATTTGTATGAATTACAAAGAAACGGACACTGTTCTGTTTGGTTCAATTGGCTCTAAGCACTATGGGATTTAACAGCTGAGGTTATCAGTCCCCTACACTCACAACTACTTAAACCTAACGACATGACACACATCCATGTCCGAAGTAGTATTCGAACCTGCGGCCGTAGCAGCAGCGCGGTTCCGGACTGAAGCGCCTAGAACCGCTCGGCCACCGAGGCCGGCTGCTGTTCTGTTTTTGTAATCTCAATTCCCAAGAAGGTAATGGCTGACAGTTGCGTATATTACCGGACCATCAATTCACCAACTCATGACTGAAAAATGCTGACACGAATTATTTTGTGAAGAACAGAGAGACAGCAGATGGCGGCCTCAGGGAAGATCAGTTTGGGTTCCGACGAAATGTAGGAACGAGCGAGGCAGTACTGACACAATGATTTACAGTGATGAGCCTAAACATTATGATCACCTGCCAAATAGCTTGTTTGTCCGCCATGGAACGAAATACGTTACCGATTCTCCGTATCAGAGATTCTACAGTTTGCTGGTAGGTTTGTGGAGGTACGTGGCATGAGATTTCTACACACAGATAATGTAATTAGCGTAAATAACGGGCTGCTAATTTGTGTACGCGATGATGACGCCCGATAGCGACCTAGATGGGTTTAATAGTATTTACATCAGGCGGATTTGGTCGCCGAGAGATCAACAAGAGTTCACTATAATGCTAAAAAAAAAGAAAAATGTTGAAATGTGTGTGAAATCTTAAGAGACTTACCTGCTAAGGTCATCAGTCCCTAAGCTTACACACTACTTAACCTAAATTATCCTAAGGACAAATAAACCCACCCACCCCAAGGGAGGACTCGAACCTCCGCCGGCACCAACCGCACAGTCCATGACTGCAGCGCCTTAGACCGCTTTCTTTTTTTTTTTTTTTTTTTTTGTTCCATATAGTTCGTTGCTTTTGGTGTGGGCGGATGTCACAAGACGTCTGTTCAAGTTGATCGGTGATTCCTTGACTCAGTTTTTTTTATTACAGAGAGCACACAGCCGACCGAACACGCTGAGCTACCGTGCCGGCTGAAAGATGACATCACCGTCGAGGGAAACATCAAGCATGAATGGATGCAGGTGGTTCGCAGCTGTCAGCGTGTTTTGGACTGCTGCCACGTCCAATGCAAGTGCAGGAGAATATCTCCCACAGCGTAGTACTGTTCCCACCAGCTTGCGTCCGTGGTGCGTTGCCCGTTTCGAGCCGCCGTGCACCTCGATGACAGTGTTTGTGGAGACGGTCATAGACCTAGTGTAGCAAAAATGTGATTCACCCAAAGAGCCGACAGGTTTTCATTGATCGACGGTCGAATCCCGATGGTCCCGTGCCCACTGCATTCGTAACTGACGATGCCGTTGGTCAACTCGTGAACCCGTGGGGGCGGTCTGCTGCGGAGCATTTACGATGAACGATGTGCTCCGAAACACTTGTCTGCACCAGAATTGTGCTCTTTTGACAGAGAAGCCACAAATCATCATCTATCCTACTTTACAGAGCAGACAAGCCTCTGAACCCCAAGTTCTGTGAAGAGTCGTGAACGTCCAACCATTTAGCACCTAGTGGTACTTTCATTGTCCTTCTACCTCTTTCCGTAGATGCTCGCGACAGTACCACGTGAACTTTCGACCGGCTTCGCCGTTTTCGAGATACTCTTTCACAGGCCCTGCGTAATAATAATCTACCCTTTTCCAAAGTCGCTTATCTTAATGTATTTCCCCATTTGCAACACATATCTTCGCTAGGTTGATCCCCTGTCGTGTCTACTCCGCATTGCCTACTTTTGTTACGGCGTCACGTGCCGGCAAGCCACCAGGCAGTGTTCATAATGTTTTGACTTATCTTAAAATTAGAAGACAGAGTGAAGAAGGGACACCTACGTTTATAGAGTTGTAGCGTTTATAAAGCTTGATAAAGTTACACTCGTTGCTATTCTAGAAATGTAGTAAAGGGGGCGAGGGGTTATTTACAACTTGTACAGGCACCAGGCGCTGCTATAATAACTGAAGGACGTGTAATTCGCTAGCTATAACAGGACTGTAGTGTCTCTCGGATTTTATTCAATCTGTATATTGAAAAAGCAGTAGAGGAACCCAAGGAGAAATTTGGTAGCTGAAGTAAATCCGTCAGAGGCAGTAAAGACTTAGGAGATCACTTGAACATAATGAATAAAGTCTTGAAAAGACGTTATAAAATGAACATCAACAAAAGCAAAACAGGGGCCATGGGACGCCGTCGAAAAGTCATATTACGAAACGAGACACTAAAAGCACAACATGAGTTTGCTATTTGGACAGCAAAATAACTGTCGATGCGCAAAGTAGAGAGAATATAGAATACAGACTAGCAACAGCATGAAAAACATTGCTGAAAAAGAGGAAGTTGTTAACGTTAAATGTCGGTTAGGGTGTCTTTGCTGAAAGTATTTGTCTGGAGTGTTGTCATGTAAGGAAATCTGTTGTGGACTGTAAAGAACACTGAAAGAAAAAATGGAAGCTTTTGATGCTCTTTTGTAAAATAATAAGGTTATTAGAGAATCATGTTTGTTATCTGACACAAAATGTAGGTAGTACTTGTGACTAGTTGCTGCTCTCAACACTTTGTAGAAAATTTTAAAATTTTCTGCTACAGAAGTATACTGCAGAGCAGGTAGGTAGAGCGAATGTCCAATGAAGACATACCCAGTCGAATCGGGATATTAGAAATCTACGGTACAACTTGTCTGAAAGAAAGTATCGCTCGTTACGACACAACATGAGGCAATTTGGTTACGGAGGGAAATTAGGGGGGGGGGAGGGGGCAGGAAATAAAATCGTAGAGCGAGACTTAGGCTTGACTTCAGTGAGCAGGTTCAGCTGGATGTAGGATATCATTGTTACACGAAGATGTAGAGGATTCACAGGGTAGACTAGCATGGAGAGCTGCGTCGAACTAGTCTTCGCGTCAAAGTCCTCAACAAAGTCAGGGATTACTTCATACTTTGAAACAAATTAATAGCAACGTTACAACTAGGAAGTAAATTAAGTTAGTAACTATAGCATATCAACTGAAATCAGTGATTAGACAAATGCCTATGTTTTAGAGAACTTAAATTATGATATATTATAGTGGAATTTATAAAATATTTTGTGAGATTTTCTGCTACCTTACGGTCCCATTTTTATTACTTACGTATCTTATTCCAAATATTATTATTCACTAACATCACGCAAAAGATAATTTATAATTTGACATTGCAAATGACATGACTTCTAATTGTTGTGGAAGAAGAAACTGTGAATGAAACAGTACATATCAGCTATAACAGTTTCTCTTTGCTCAGCCCACTACAGTAAATATAATTCTTGTGCCTGATGTGGAAACGCAACTGTTTTATATATCATCCTAAACTCTCAACAAGATCCCTTTCGCAACGTTAATAATACCTTTATCGCTTATGTTCTTTTTGTACGATATAAAAAAAATGATAAGTAATCGGAAAATACCATTGTTGTATAAGAAGTTCGTCCTCTTCAAGCAAAAAGAATTTACACATTTTGTATGTGTCCCGACATATCATAAGATTTCATGGTCTTATCCTTTATGTACGACAGATTTATCGAACAAAGGAGGAGGAGAAGGAAATTACTGATGTACGTCCCGTCGACAACGAGATCATTAGAGAAGGGAAGGAGCACAAGCTCGGTTAGGGAAGGACGGAGAACGAAATCAGCCGTGCCCTTTCAAAGCAATCATCCCAGCATTTGCTTTAAGCGATTTAAGGAAATCACGGAAAACTCAGATCTGGATGGTGGTAGGCGGATTCGAACCGTTGCCCTTCACGATGAGAGTCCAGTGTTCTTGAAACGTCCCCTTAGAAAAATTATCGAATTACTGCGCTGATAAATCTCTTACATTATTTGATTTTCAAACAGCTGAACAAAACTGATCGTACTCAGACATTTCGCTCTTTACCTATTCTGATCATCACTAAACTGACACACAATATTTTTTAGCGCAACGCAATGATCCCTACAAAAGAATGGCCCTGACTAACATTAACCTATACCTTTCACAAATCACCTCACAAAAATCTTCGTTACTCGAACTACTGCAATACAGCGAGCGCCACTACTGCCAGCTAAATAAAAGATTCAAACTACTGAAGGCACTAACTACTGATAGACATAGTTAGCAAACGAAAGATTTTGATAGAGAACAAACAATGTATTTACCTTACTAGTGTTCAAAAGTCATAATATATATATATATATATATATATATATATATATATATATATATATATATAGAAGTTCATGACATCCATTCTTACAAATGTACTGTTTCTGATGGACACACGTCCAGATTATCCGCTCTCAAAAATCCACCATCTCACTTCCCCACATCCACCACTGCTGGCGGCTCACCTCCAACTGCACAACGCTACGCGCTGTTAACAGCCAACAGCCCAACACTACAATAGCGAATATTACAACAATGCCACCCAGCCCCAGACTGCACACTGCACAGCCAGTGATTCTCATACAGTGCGCTACGTGACGTTACCAATATAAAAACCTAAATAGCCTACTTACATGCTAATCACTGCGCCACCTCGCTCGGTGATTTAGCGAATAAAAAACTGTGCCCAGTACTTACACGGAAGTATACAGTAGGTCACAAACGTCTAAAAGAACGATAGCAGAAGTTATCTACAAAACTACTGTCCCATACATTTGATATCAGTCGTTTGCATAATTTTGTATTCTGAGCCCAAACGTATTCGCGTATTTTGATTAAAATGACCTTCTCCACACCTACCAGTATGGACCCAGTAACAGTTGGTTAAGCGAAATCCAACTCGTACTTTTCTTATTTGATTTTCTGAAAATCGTGGATCAGGCAGTCAGGTAGGTGCAGTATTTTTTGACTTGAGAAAAGCTTTTGACTCAGCACTACACCGACGCCTGTTGGCGAAGGCACGATCGTAAGAAGTATCAAATTTGTGACTGGACTGAGGATTCCTTGGTAATAAGAAAACAGCATATTACTTTCGCTGGACAGCATCGGCAGATCTAGAAGTTATTTCGGGCGCGCTCCATGGCAATACGTTGGGACGTTTGCGGTCCATGTTTGTTAATGACCTACCATGAGTATTAACAATAATCTCGGACTTTTCGCGTATGATGAAGTTACCTGTAATGACGTGCTGCCAGAAAAAGGCTACACAAATACTCAGCCACGTTCGTTACATGTGATGCTTCCAAACTTTCAAGTATCTGAACAAGAAAGACGTGGCCTCCGTGAAACTACAGTATGGCTTTTGTTTTCTTAACTACTCTTTTCGACAGCATTAGTATTATCTGATCATCATTTATGAGCCATACTGGTTTAACTATGGCGACTGCTGTCATGACGTGCCATGCATAGTTAAACATTATAAGCAATTGCATGTGTACCAGTATAATTGTCACAGTCTAAAACAGATGTTAAGTTTACGGTAAAGAGGTTAGTTACAGAAATTGTTTAATAGAAACTACAGTTTTTAAAAAATGCTGTTCATACGGATAAGTATATAATTGCTTACAATATTAAATTCCACATGACGACGGCGGTTCGTCACAGTAAGCCAGCATGACTCAGTTACGTTGTCCAGATGATGACTAGGCTGCCATAACCAGTCGCCGATTGAAGTAGCGTTGAACCTTACCGGCGGCTATGCTTTCCTTTTTCAAATCCAGTCACATCTTCATATGAGATTTCACAGTGATGCAAACGTTCGCAATTTTCCTTAAATGTTCAGATTTGTGAAAATGCGAATTTCACAAGACACATTACTGAAATCAGTAGTCTCGTACAGACACCTGGATGTAACACTATGTGTGGGTATGATATGGAATGATCACTCTAAAACATCGCTACTCTCACAAAGTCTGCCGCCGGAATATATACGCATTTACCTAGGTTGGTCTCTGCACGCAACAGCCGACACGCAACGAGAGCTGGCTGAAAATACGATATTTATTAATATTCATATATTTTTACCGGGACACCAGCGGTGTGAACATTCCAATAAAAACAAGTAATTAGTAACATTTATGTTTATTCATCAAACGTTAATAATGACTTTGTCATAACTATAAACCTCTGCACATTTAATTTATTGCTGGTAACGACATGTTTATCTCATAGCAAGTTTATGCACGACTGTAAAAAATGGTTCAAATGGCTCTGAGCACTATGGGACTTAACATCTATGGTCATCAGTCCCCTAGAACTTAGAACTACTTAAACCTAAGTAACCTAAGGACAGCACACAACACCCAGTCATCACGAGGCAGATAAAATTCCTGACCCCGCCGGGAATCGAACCCGGGAACCCGGGCGCGGGAAGCGAGCACGACTGTAGCTGACAGTATTAATGGGGTTTCAACTTTTCGAGCAGAAACGAATTCCCACACAGCTACCAGTTACCAAGACGGCAAATCACTCTGCGTGTTCTCCTCATAGGCAGTCCACAAAATCACTAATAGAAGTTATCGCTGCCAAGCCTATATGAGAAGTGAGTTTTACCGTGTCTCCACTGGAAGAGAGAGCGAATCATGGGCAGGTGGCCCTTTCTGCTAGGTACGCATTACTTCTTGAAAAGTGCCAGCAAATCACAGAATAGTCATTTCTCCTGATTACTTTTTATAATACTTTGCAGCATTTGGTTCTTAACGTCAGTCAGCCTAGTTCCGACCTTAAAGTTGAATTGTAATTTTTCTGTTAAATCTTCCAGGCTGAAAGGCTATTGTCGATACATGAAACTATTCCTTAGCTTTTCGTATCCGACTGCAGGAATCTTCTTTGAAGATAAGACGATGTAATGAATGAATCATGAAAGGTTGCCAGAAAAAAAAGAAAATTCATCTAAGTATGTATATTACCTCTAAGCTTCGTAACTTAGATAGAGACGTACATTTTAAGCTGCCTTCATCAGTCTGTTAATGAGGTCACGTGGTTTGTTCCCCCCCCCCCCCCCCCCTCCCCCATGAACCATGGACCTTGCTGTTGGTGGGGAGGCTTGCGTGCCTCAACAACACAGATAGCCTTACCGTAGGTGCAACCACAATGGAGGGGTATCTGTTGAGGGACAAGACAAACGTGTGGCTCCTGAAGAGGAGCAGCAGCCTTTTCAGTAGTTGCAGGGGCAACAGTCTGGATGATTGACTGACCTGGCCCTGTAACACTAACCAAAACGGCCTTGCTGTTGTGGTACTGCGAACGGCTGAAAGCAAGGGGAAACTACAGCCGTAATTTTTTCTCGAGGGTATGCAGCTTTACTGTATGATTAAATGATGATGGCGTTCTCTTGGGTAAAATATTCCGGAAGTAAAATAGTCCCCCATTCCGACCTCGGGGCGGAGACTACTCAGGAGGACGTCGTTATCAGGAGAAGAAAACTGGCGTCCTACGGATCGGAGCGTGGAATGTCAGATCCCTTAATCGGGCAGGTAGGTTAAAAAAATTTAAAAGGGAAATGGATAGGTTGAAGTTAGATATAGTGGGAATTAGTGAAGTTCGGTGGCAGGAGGAACAAGACTTTTGGTCAGGTGAATACAGGGTTATAAATACAAAATCATGTAGGGGTAATGCAGGACTAGGTTTAGTAATGAATAAAAAAAATAGGAGTGCGGGTAAGCTACTACAAACAGCATAGTGAACGCATTATTGTCGCCAAGATAGACAAGAAAGCCCACACCTACTACAGTAGTACAGGTTTATATGCCAACTAGCTCTACAGATGATGAAGAAATTGATGAAATGTATGATGATATAAAGGAAATTATTCAGGTAGTGAAGGGAGACCAAAATTTAATAGTCATGGGTCACTGGAATTTGAAAGTAGGAAAAGGAAGAGAAGAAAACGTAGTAAGTGAATGTGGATTGGGGGTAAGAAGTGAAAGAGGAAGCCGCCTGGTAGAATTTTGCACAGAGCATTACTTAATCACAGCTAACACTTGGTTCAAGACTCATGAAAGAAGGTTGTATACATGAAAGAACCATGGAGATATTAGAAGATTTCAGATATATTGGTAAGACAGAGATTTAGGAACAACGTTTTAAATTGTAAGACATTTCCAGGGGCATATGTGGACTCTGACCACAGTCTATTAGTTATGATCTGTAGATTAAAACTGAAGAAAATGCAAAAAGGTAGGAATTTAAGGAGATGAAACCTGGATAAACTGAAAGAACCAGAGGTTGTAGAGAGTTTCAGGGAAAGCAAAAGGGAACAATTAACAGGAATGGGGGAAAGAAATACAGTAGAAAAAGAACGGGTAGCTTTGAGGAATGAAATAGTGACGGCAGCAGAGGATCAAGTAGATAAAAAGACGAGGGCTAGTAGAAATCCTTGGGTAACAGAAGAGATATTGAATTTAATTGATGAAAGGAGAAAATACAAAAATGCAGTAAATGAAGCAGGCAAAAAGGAATACAAACGTCTCAAAAATGAGATCGACAGGAAGCGCAAAATGGCTAAGCAGGGATGGCTAGAGGACAAATGTAAGGATGTAGAGGCTTATCTCACAAGGGTAAGATAGATACTGACTACAGGAAAATTAAAGAGAACTTTGGAGAAAAGAGAACGCGTGAATATCAACAGCTCAGATGGAAACCCAGTTCTAAGCAAAGAAGGGAAAGTGGAAAGGTGGAAGGAGTATATAGAGGGTCTATACAGGGGCGATGATCTTGAGGACAATATTATGGAAATGGAAGAGGATGTAGATGAAGATGAAATGGGAGATACGATTCTGCGTGAAGAGTTTGACAGAGCACTGAAAGACCTGAGTCGAAACAAGGCCCCGAGAGTAGATGACATTCCATTGGAACTACTAACAGCCTTGGGAGAGCCAGTCCTGACAAAACTCTACCATCTGGTGAGCAAGATGTATGACAAAGGTGAAATTCCCTCAGACTTCAAGAAGAATATAATAATTCCAATCCCAAAGAACGCAGGTGTTGACAGATGTGAAAATAACCGAAATATCAGTTTAATAAGTCACGGCTGCAAAATATTGACGCGAATTCTTTACAGACGAATGGAAAAACTGGTAGAAGCCGACCTCGGGGAAGATGAGTTTGGATTCCGTAGTAATATGGGAACACGTGAGGCAATACTAGCCCTACGACTTATCTTAGAAGAAAGATTAGGGAAAGGCAAACCTACGTTTCTAGCATTTGTAAACTTAGAGAAAGTTTTTGACAATGTTGACTGGAATACTCTCTTTCAAATTCTGAAAGTGGCAGGGGTAAAATACAGGGAGCGAAAGGCTATTTACAATTTGTACAGAAACCAGATGGCAGTCATAAGAGTCGAGGGACTTGAATGGGAAGCAGTGGTTAGGAAGGGAGTGAGACAGGGTTGTAGCCTCTCCCCGATGTTGTTCAATCTGTATATTGAGCAAGCAGTAAAGGAAACAAAAGAAAAGTTCGGAGTAGGTATTAAAATCCATGGAGAAGAAATAAAAACTTTGAGGTTCGCCGATGACATTGTAATTCTGTCAGAGACAGCAAAGGACTTGGAAGAGCAGTTGAAAGAAATGGACAGTGTCTTGAAAGTAGGGTATAAGATGAACATCAACAAAAGCAAAACGAGGATAATGGAATGTAGTAGAATTAAGTCGGGTGATGCTGAGGGAATTAGGTTAGGAAATGAGACAAAGTAGTAAACGGGTTTTGGTATTTTGCTACGGTCGTAGGTTCGAATCCTGCCTCGGGCATGGATGTGTGTGATGTCCTTAGGTTGGTTAGGTTTAATTAGTTCTAAGTTCTAGGCGACTGATGAACTCAGAAGTTAAGTCGCATAGTGCTCAGAGCCATTTGAAATGATTTTTAGTTTTGCTATTTAGCGAGCAAAATAACTGATTATGGTCGAAGTAGAGGGGATATAAAATGTAGTCTGGCAATGGCAAGGAAAGCGTTTCTGAAGAAGAGAAATTTGTTAACATCGAGTTTAGATTTAAGTGTCAGGAAGTCGTTTCTGAAAGTATTTGTGTGGAGTGTAGCCATGTATGGAAGTGAAACATGGACGATAAATAGTTTAGACAAGAAGAGAATTGAAGCTTTCGAAATGTGGTGCTACAAATGGCTCTGAGCACTATGGGACTTAACATCTGAGGTCATCAGTCCCCTAGAACTACTTAAACCTAGCTAACCTAAGGACATCACACACATCCATGCTCGAGGCAGGATTCGAACCTGCGACTGTAGCGGTCACGCGGTTCCAGATGAAGTGCCTAGAACCGCACGGCCACAACGGCCGGCGTGATGTTACGGAAGGATGCTGAATATTAGATGGGTAGATCACATAACTAATGAGGAGGTATTGAATAGAATTGGGGAGGAGTTTGTGGCACAACTTGACTAGAAGAAGGGATCGGTTGGTAGGACATGTTCTGGGGCAGCAAGGGTTCACCAATTTAGTATTGGAGGGCAGCGTGAATGGTAAAAATCGTAGAGGGAGACCAAGAGATGAATACACTAAGCAGATTTAGAAGGATATAGGTTGCAGTAGGTACTGGGAGATGAAGAAGCTTGCACAGGATAGAGTAGCATGGGGAGCTGCATTAAACTAGTCTCAGGACTGAAGACCACAACAACAATAACAACAACAACAAAAACATGGTTTGAGAAACAACTGATTTCACGCACAGTGATTGCCTACAGGAGGTAATGACAGCCCCAAACGGCATATATAGAGGCACTCAAAAGCCAAGCAAGGCAGAGCTCGGCAGAGTTCGAGAGTTCCAGCGGATGAAGCAGTCTTGGACGGAAGAGCCTACAGCAGACATAATATAAGTGAGCAGTCAGACTCAATTAACTTCGTGTGCTAGGAAAGACTTTCAAAATGGTTGCCTATACTTACCTCTGGACAAGGGTTACTAGTTTCCATCGTACATTTGTCTACATGTACCTAAGTCTCTGTGTCACTTTCATTGTAACGAGTGTTTGAGCCTAAGACTTCGATTATTCCAAGAGAATCTGACACTTCTGTGATTAGTGGCCAATAGTACGACCTACTGCTGCGTCTTAACTTCGTCTGAGGTGGTCATTTGGTCATGTAAGCCTCATCCATGTATTTCAAACCAGTGTTCATTCTCTTCTGCAAGTTCATTGCTAACACGTGTAGAAGGAATGAAAAGCAAACCAGTAAGCCAACCCAGAGTTTCATTTCCCTGTCGTCTCCATATCTACCTTCGAAGGCTGGCATCCGAGCCTTTCTGTACTGTATACAGTTACAGAAATCTAAAAAATTTCAGACCAAGTTAGGTAGCACTGTGGGGTGCACACTGGACTTTCACTGGGAAGGATGACGGTTCATATCCGCATGTGGCCATCCTGATTTGGGATTTCCCTGATTTCCCTAAATCGCTTAAGGCAAATGCCGGGGAGGTTCACTTTGGAAGAACAAGGCCGTTTTCCTTCTCCGTCCTTCCATAATCTGAGCTTGTTCTCCGTCTCTAATTACCTCGTTGTCGACCGGAAGTTAAAAACTAATCTTTCCTCCACCTGAAAAATCTTAGCTTGATCCCATTGCTGTTCCACTCCTATACACAGGCTTTCCTGTACTAAGAAACGTATGACCAAAAATCCCACCTCACCTCTGATTTGAGCATGAGCTTCTCCAACAACGGTTCGAGGGCCCCCGAATTTATAGAATCACGTAGATGGCACCACCATTCGTCACCAGCAATTACGTGGTGCATCTTATGATATAACGGACAGCAGAGTTGCAGTACAGCAACGAAAAAATCACCATGTTATTGCAGTACTGAAACGTAAAAATCACCGTGTTATGGGTAAAGGAGCACCATGGTATAAGGGGCAGTGAAATTATCGACACTCGCGAAGAGAGCCATCCACCATAGGACAAAGACTTATGAACATGTTTCCTACGCAGACCTTTTCCACGATGTAAGGGGGCGTACCAGAACTTGGTGGAACAATATATCGTCCCTATTGTACCAACACAAAGGCAGACATTATGCAGCTACACCACTAAGCAATCCTGCGCCACTGTGTCACTCCCTTGTTATGTGGAACAGAAAGTTTCTAGTCGCCAAGATCCGCCTCCAGTTTAACTACTGACGATAACGACTGAGCCTCTATCGGCTACGAGTGATTAACTCATCCCTAAGTGACTGTGAACAGAGGAGGACATGGACCACATCATTTTCGGCTGCTAACTATGATACTACGCGACAGCCAATTTACTACAATGCTTAGTCTCTCGTGTACGACAAATTCCCACTACAACAAAGACACTTCTTACAACGAATGCTGTGTCACTACATAAACATATATACAGGTTGGTTCCGTGATAAAGTTAAGAATTTTCAGGATTATGGAGAAGGGTATCTGTATCGTTTTGAGGTAAGGGACCCTGGTCCGGAAACGACCGATCGAACATTAGAAGCGAAAATCGTCATGATACCTCTGACATTGGAATACATGTACCGGTTGCTAAGACTATAGGTTATGCAACTTTCAATGGTAGTCGTACGCACCCAAACGCGAAAAAAAAGTCCAGTAAACCTCGGCTCTAAAATGCATAGTTTAAGAGCTACGAGCACTTGTTCATCTTCAGTACTGCGAAACAAATCTCTTCTACTGCAAGCTGTCATATTTTTGGAGCAGATAGTATGGACCAAAACAAGACAAAAGTCCAGTAAATATGGACTATAAAATGCATCCTTAAGAGTGATGGGCACTTGTTCAGGAGAAGAGACGCGTTTCACAGTAGCGAACATGAACAAATGCTCATAGCTCTTAAGGTATGCAATTTAGAGCCCATGTTTACCAGAATTTTTTCGCTTTTTGGTCTATACTACCAGCTCTGAAAGTTACCTACCCAACAATCTTCAATCATGGCAACAACAGGACCGATACATGTATTCCACTGTCAGGGGTATCAAAACGATTTTCCCTTATAACTTTCGACTCGGTAGTTTCCTGACCAGGGTTCTTATCTCAGACTGATGCATTTATCCTTCTCCATCATCCCTGAAAGTCTGTAATATCATCACAGAACCGCCCCATATATGCGAGAGCCTGGTGAAAAGTAATTCCTCCGAATTTTTCGCGTGAAAACTGTAAATATTTTTAATAAAACAAACCTTATTAACATTCTGCATCCTAATTCTTTATGTCCACATATTTATTTCTCAACATAGCGAGCCTGGCGACGAACACATTTCTTTCCAAGAGAGACCAGTTTATTGATAGTGTCACTGTAGAATATATGACCTTGTTGACGAAGCCACAACCTCATTTCTGCTTGCACCGCCTCATCACTACGAAAGTGAAGTCCTCGGAGGCGTTCTTTAAGTTCTGCAAACAGATGAAAGTCGATGGGGCCTATGCCGGACTGTGGAGGATCTTCAACGAGAGTTAAGCCAAAGCGTCGGACTGTTGCAGATGTCGCAGCGCTCGTGTGCTGTCTGGCATTGTCGTGCTGAAGGAGAGGATGCTTCATGTGTGAACGAACCCTTCGAATTCGAAAGTCGATTTAGCATGCTGTTTCTCACGCACCGACATAGTTACGTTACACGTTGCCATGTTATAAGCTTCAATTCGGAGCCGTCTAGCGGTAGAGGGCTGCAAATATGTAGACATGCAGAATAAAGATGTAGAACGTTAATACCAAGGCCTACGAGAAAGATAGGCCGCGGCGCTTACGTCACGAAGGTAGCCCTGCGCTCGCTCGCTCAATCCATCAGACAAACTACGTTTCTACACCTGTTAACTCGTAACTAGGTGTGTACATACAAACGAGAATTGCATGTTCTACTGGAATCAGCTTTTATGGAGTCTTACTGTTATTAGTCCTACAATGATGGGAAGTCCGTAGGTCTACTTATAATTTGTTAGGGCTGTGATGAGGCACAATAAAATTAAAATCACACCAAAATGACTATCAGTTGCATAAGGAACCACTTTTTGTATGGCATGAGAACTGTTGAGCAGAAGAGACTGAATGCTACAAACAAGCCGTTATACCTTTTATATCGAACTCTGATCTTAAAATTAAATTTTGTGGTAGTACCTTTAATCAGTTTAACTAACCATTGAAGAATGTGTGTTTTTAGTCGAACAAGTGTTCAAAGCTGGCGGTAAATACACAGTTTCAGTTCGTCAAACATTTAATTCAGTCTTCCCGCAGACAGCACTCTCACATCACGATACTCTGTGAGATTTGATTAACAAATTTCGAAGCACGGGTTTAGTGACAGATGCACAGAGAAGTGGTAGTCTTAGCGTTTTGTCTGAGGATAAACTACTCGATATTTCCGATAAAATGTACATGAGTCCGAACAAGTCAGTAAGAAAACTCGCCCAGGAAATCGATGTTAGTGTCAGAAAGGCCCACACAGCTGTAAGGAAAAAATTAGAACTTTCCCCATACAAAATGGCTCTGAGCACTATGCGACTTAATTTCTGAGGTCATGAGTAGCCTAGAACTTAGGACTAATTAAAACTAACTAACCTAAGGACATCACACACATCCATCCCCTAGTTAGGATTCGAATTTCCCCATACAAAGTAACAGTTGTGCAAGAACTGAGAAATACTGATCATGTCAAGGGACTGAATTATTGTCAATGGTTCAAAAATTTCGTTGAACAAAATGGAAGGGATATTCTTAATGAAACGTTTTTCACTGATGAGAAGTGGTTTCATTTATCCGGGTACATGAACTTGCAAAATTTGCGTATGTGGAGTACTGCAAATCCATTGTATATTCATGAGCAACCACTTCATTCTGTGAAAATAGGAGTTTGAATTGCAATTTCTAGAAGTCAAATTGTGGGTCCCATATTTTTCAACGAAACAGTAAGCGCACAACGATACTACAGTTATATTTTGTACTCATTCATAGGAGAACTTGTGTTAAGTGAAATACTGAACGGTTATTTTCAACAACATGGTGGAACCGCGCATACAGCTCGCGTTTCAGTGTCACTGCTTGCTGATGTTTTTGGTGATCGCATAATTTCAAATGGTTAAAAAAATGGCTCTGAGCACTATGGGACTTAACATCTAAGGTCCACAGTCCCCTAGAACTTAGAACTATTTAAATCTAACTAACCTAAGGACATCACACACATCCATGCCCGAGGCAGGATTTGAACCTGCGACCGTAGCAGTGGCGCGGTTCCGGACTGAAGCACCTAGAACCGCTCGGCCACAACGGCTGGCTCGCTTAATTTCACAGGGACTTTTATCTATTTTGCGGTCCACGGTCGCCTGACCTAACACCACCTGACTTTTATCTATTTTGCGGTCCACGGTCGCCTGACCTAACACCACCTGACTTTTTCTTCTGTGTTGCAGCGAAAGCAACTGTATATAAAAACCGTCCAAAATCCATCGATGAATTGAAAACTACAATATACACTTTCATTCCTTCTGTTACAGAAGAAATGTTACACCTTGTGTTTGGAAATATGATTAGACGAATTGAATTGTGTATTCAACAACAGGGCAAACACTTTCAACATTTAACGTCAAAATATGTAATTAAAAATGAATATTCAATAAATTAATAACTTGTATTTCGGTATATTCTCTGCGGCATACGAAACGGGCGGCTAATAATCATGCGGCGCTGCGGAGAGACTTTTTGAACATCACGTATTAGGGTTCCCATTTGAAAAAAAAATCACTTCAACTTCCAAGTTTCATCGAAAATTGCGTTTGAGATCACCACCATTAGCAGCAGTGCCACCTATTTTCGTGTATCTCATCTCTATCCCTAGTTAATCCCCATTATGGAGTGAAATGGTCCACCCTATATACACATATATATCGTCTGAACGCATTGTGATTGAATGTGTGTACAACCTAACGTCATACTCATGGAGCATGGGTCATGGGAGTATGAGTGTATGCGATTGAATATAATTTACTAAAATAAACGTTACCAGTCGTGTTTTGTAGCACGTCAGATATCGTAAGCTGGGCGAGAGGATCATGTAGGCCACAAATGAAAAATAAAAAAAAAAATTGTTGAGAGAATGGTTTCTTAAATGCCGTCTGAATTAAGAGAAAGGTTAGCGCCTGTTACGTGAAATGAAGCGTGATGTTCGGTGCAAAGTGGATCACTATAGCTGCGTTCATGTGGATGGACTTCGTCCAGTGTGAAAGCACCCCGAGAGTGTGAGTCCGACTGCCGCCAGTGAGCGGCAGGGCGTGTCGTTGGCTGCTCCTTCTGTTGCCGCCCGACCGACGCCCAGGAGCGAGCACCGGCAGGCGACAAGTAGCGAGGCGCTGGCGACTCTTTAATCGCCGGCTGGCTGGCGGCTGGCGGCTGCTTAATGGCGCCCGCGGGCTAATTGGCCGTAGAGCGGCGGCCTCGGTAATTAGGGCCGAGTCGCCCGCACGCGCCAGGCCGCGCCACAGCCAGGTGCCCGCTACCCGCTACTTGTTAGCCTCAAGCCGCCCTCATTACCGGGGTCACAAGCCGCCAGCCGTGGCCGACTGTTGCGCAGCGGATGATCGGCGTGTCCCCTCTGTCACTACACGTCGGCCCGGATTCGGATACCCGCAGTAGCTATTACTCTATATACACTACTCGCTATTAAAATTGCTGCACCAAGAAGAAATGCAGATGATAAACGGGTATTCATTGGACAAATATATTGTACTACAACTAACATGTGATTATATTTTCAAGCAATTTGGGTGCATAGATCCTGAGAAATCAGTACCCAGACCAACCACATCTGTCCGTAATAACGGCCTTGATACGCCTGGGCATTGAGTCAAACAGAACTTGGATGGCGTGTACAGTTACAGCTGCCAGTGCAGCTTCAACACGATACCACAGCTCATCAAGAGTAGTGACTAGCGTATTGTGACGAGCCAGTTGCTCGGCCACCATTGACCAGACGTTTTCAATTGGTGAGAGATCTTGAGAATGTGCTGGCCAGGCCAGCAGTGGAACATTTTCAGTATCCAGAATGGCCCGTACAGGACGTTCAACATGCGGTCGTGCATTATCCTGCTGACATGTAGGGTTTCGCAGGGACCGAATAAAGGGTAGATCCACGGGTCGTAACACATCTGAAATGTAACGTCCATTGTTCGAAGTGCCGTCAATGCGAACAAGAGCTGACTGAGACGTGTAACCAATGGAACCCCATACTATCACACCGGATGATACGCCAGTATGGCGATGACCAATTTACGCTTCCAATGTGCATTCACCGCGATGTCGCCAAACACGGATGCGACCATCATGATGCTGTAAACAGAACCTGGATTCATCCGAGAAAAGACGTTTTGCCGTTCGTGCACCCAGGTTCGCCGGTGGGTACACTATCACAGGCGCTCCTGTCTGTGATGCAGCGTCAAGGGTAACCGCAGCCATGGTCTCCGAGCTGATAGTCCATGCTGCTGCAAACGTCGTTGAACTGTTCGTGCAGATGGTTGTTGTCTTGCAAACGTCCCCATCTGTTGACTCAGGGATCGAGACGTGGCTGCACGATCCGTTACTGCCATGCGGAGAAGATGCCTGTCATCTCGACTGCTAGTGATACGAGGCCGTTGGAATCCAGCACGGCGTTCCGTATTACCCTCCTGAACCCACCGATTCCATATTGTTCTAACAGTCATTGGATCTCGACCAATGCGAGCAGCAATGTCGCGATACGATAAACTGCAATCGCGATAGGCTACAATCCGACCTTTATCAAAGTCGGAAGTGCGATGGTGCGCATTTCTCCTCCTTACACGAGGCATCACAACAATGTTTCACCAGGTAACGCCGGTCAAATGCTGTTTGTGTATGAGAAATCGGTTGGAAACTTTTCTCATGTCAGCAAGTTGTAGGTGTCGCCACCGGCGCCAACATTGTGTGAATGCTCTTAAAAGCTACTCATTTGCATATCACAGCATCGTCTTCCTGTGTGTTAAATTTCGCGTCTGTAGCACGTCATGTTCGTGTGTAGCAATTTTAATGGCCAGTAGTGCAAAAACAGGGCCGGCTCCAGAGGTGGGCGAACCGTGCCACTGCCCAGGGCGGGAAATTTTTGGAGGTAGCATCTTAAATTTTAAAATAGTTCCGAAACACTGAATTAAACAAGACAAATGAAGAACTCTGAGGATACATTGGAAATGCAAATCATTCATGAAATTTAGCGTCGTACCGGAAGCTGTATTGGAATTTTGAAACAGATGGCAAATCAAACGCTGGATTTGATCACCTTGGGTAAATTTTTCAAAATAGAAACCTTACTAGAGACAGTGTTGTCAACTGAATTTCTACCATGCACCTACACAATACTTGAAATGTACTTAGGTAAGCTACGACACAATTTTATTGACCATAAAATAATAATACATAGTTTTAACAAAGACTCTAATATTTGGGCTTGCTGTTTGCCGCATTTTTGAAGAAATACGAGGGTGAGTCAAATGAAAACCTTAAATAATTTTTAAATATTATTTATTGTGCAGAAGTGGTACAAAGCTCAATGCAAGTCCTCCAGCGCGTACAAAGTGAATAAATTCATTTAGAAACAAATTCTTTTGGTAGTCCGCGCAACCACTCATGCACCGCGTGGCGTACCTCTTCATCAGAACGGAACTTCTTTCCTCCCATTATGTCTTTGATTGGTCCAAACATATGGAAATCACTTGGAGGCAAGGTCTGGTGAGTATGATGGATGAGGAAGACACTCAAAATACAGGTCTGTGATTGTTGCAACTGTTGTACGGGCAGTGGCAGTGTGGGGCCTTGCATTGTCATGTTGCAAAAGGACACCTGCTGACAGCAATCCACATCACTTTGATTTGATTGCAGGCCACAGACAATTTTTTAGGAGATCTGTGTATGATGCACTGGTGACAGGGTGACAGTGGTCCCTCTAGGCATGTAATGCTCCAAAAATGATGCCTTTTTCGCCCCAAAAGAGAGTCAGCAAAACCTTCCCTGCTGACGATTCTGTTCCAAACTTCTTTGGTTTTGGAGATGAGGAATGGCGCCATTCCTTGGCCGCTCTCTTCGTTTCCGGTTACTGGAAGTGAATCCAAGTTTCGTACCCAGTAACGATTTTTACAAGAAAGCTATCACCTTCTTGTTTAAAGCGCCGAAGAAGTTCTTCACAAGAACCAACACGTCATTCTCTCATTTCAGGAGTCAGCTGCCGTGGCACCCATCTTGCAGACACTTTGTGAAACTGGAGCACATCATGCACAATGTGGTGTGCTGACCCATGACTAATCTGTAATCATGCAGCATTGTCATTCAGTGTCACTCGGCGGTTTTCCTTCACTATGGCTTCAACTGCTGCAACGTTCTGTGGAGTCACAACTCATTGTGCCTGACCTGGACGAGGAGCGTCTTCCACTGAAATCACGCCATTTGCGAACTTCCAGACTTTCTGTTGTGACAAACATGCATCACCGTACTGAACCTTCATTCGTCGATGAATTTCAATAGGTTTCACACCTTCACTACGCAAAAACCGAATAACAGAACGCTATTCTTCCCTGGTGCAAGTCGCAAGTGGGGCGGCCATCTTTATGCTGATACTGCGACGGTATGTATGCATGTGCACTGAATAAAAGACTTGCTCCTGTCTGCGGCTTCCCCAGGAGACAGGGAGAACAAGTCCAGCACACTTCAACCCGAAGCCGACTCTAGGCATCGGCCTAGGTGGGACAGCAGCTCTGCAGCACTCGGGCACTTAACACCGCCAGTTCCCCAGGATCTGAACTCCAAGTCAATGAGATTACGCCCCGCCGCAGGAGACCAGGTCTCCCACCAGTTCACCGTAGCTGTGAACACCGTCTCCTCCTGGACGACTCGATGCATGACGGAGAAAGCACGCCGGATGGATGGCATGTCGTAGTAGGTCGCCTTCTGGGTGTAATACCAGTTGAGCCGGAGGTGGTCGCCGACTACCTGGGCGTCGATCACGCGAGCGATGCCGTCTTTCACCGCCACTACGTCTGGCTTGGGCAGTCCCTCTGGTGTTCGGAGGTGGGGCTCTACGGCGACATTGAAGCCCCTCTGCACGAGTCCATGGGTGACGTACTTGACGACTGCATCATGTCGCTCCACTCGGGACCCGTGCGTCTGGTATCAAGCCTGGATGACGTGGTTGGCGGCTTCGACGGCTCTGCAGCCCGCGCGGCATCTGGTGTCTGCCTTCCGCTCGCGACTGCTCCACGCCTTGGTGGGGAAAGCGTTGATGCTGGCGCGGATGACGTTGATGTCTCGCCCAGAAAGTAGCCAACTGGTGTCGGCGACCGACTGGTGCGGCCCCCGGACGGCGGCAGACGAGCAGAGAGACGTCCTGTCGCTAGGAATGTGCAGGAGCGCCGCCCACATTCTCCGACCTGCATTGACGTCTTTAGGAGGTGATCCACATAAGTTGCCACTCCATGGCCGCGATCTCGCGCTGCACCTTCTCCAGGCCCGTACCGTCGATGGCTGACCCCATCTTCCTCAACGCCGGAGGGCTGGCCCCATCCAGCGGCACGATGGAATGCCGGGTCCTCCCTCGGCCCCAGCAGCATGGAAGTAGCCCGCGAGGCCCGGATGGCGATGTCCGCTGACTTCAGGGCATCGAAGCGGGTGCGGCTGAGGGCTGCCCATAGTTCAAAAATGGCTGTGAGCACTATGAGACTTAACTTCTAAGGTTATCAGTCCCCCAGAACTTAGAACTACTTAAACCTAAGTAACCTAAGGACATCACACATCCGTGCCCGAGGCAGGATTCGAACCTGCGACTGTAGCGGTCGCGCGGGTCCGGACTGTAGCGCCTAGAACCGCTCGGCCACCATGGCCGGCCTTCCCATAGTACAGGCCAGATAGAAGCACGTAGACGAATGCATAAAGGCGATGTTGGGGCTTCGGCGGAGCTCGGGGGATGACGTCCAGCCGCTCCCCCAGATGTCGAGGGTCGAACAGGCATCGACCAGACGTTGAGAACTGCAGCCCCAGGTAGCGGAAGGTCTCACCCACGCGTAAGGTCGGCACGGTGGTGTAGCCAGCCTTGAAGGTTATGTTGCCGTCCACCTTCACCTTCTTGTCGTCGCCCGAGGCCACTAAAGCGAGGGTGAAACACTTCGGCGGAGTGATATGCAGCCACAGACGCGCGAGGGCCGCCACGGCTTCATCAGTGAGGAACTGCAGGCCCTTCTTGGATAACGCAAACAGCAGGACGTCATCCGCATGGCCGCAGCAGCGTTGACTCTGCGGACCAGGATACGAGTTCCGATGTGTGAGGGAAGTTGCTCTGAAACAAAGTCCACAGCGAAATTGAACAGGATGGGGGAGAGTGGGTCCCCCTGCCGTACACCCTGTGACGGCTGTATGCCCGCTCCCACGCCGGCGCCGCCCGTTACCACAGTCGCGCTGTCCCTGTAGCATCTCTCGACGTATTCTATGTATTCATTCGGTAGGCCATGCGCCTTGTTCTCTTTCCTGCTGAACCCTTCTACTCATAAATAGCTACAAAAATTTTATAAAATTGTTTATCATAGTGAAATAGGCCTGTAATGCTGGTGAATTAGAAAGTGTAAAAAATATTTCCCACGCCGGGAATCGAACCCGGGCCTGCTGGGTGAATGCCAGCTATCCTAGCCACTTTTTTTTCGGAAATAGTTACAACAACATTATGAAATTTCTTATTATAGTACATAGGCCTAAAGTTCATATAAAAAAAAACAGAGCCGTTACCTTTCAGAATGTCCTGGTAACAAATAAACAAAGATAAATGTTAGCATGTGATGGCCTAAAAGTACCTAACTGCTACGATAAACACCTATAGCCAGCCGGAGTGGCCGATCGGTTCTAGGTGCTTCAGTCTGGAACCGCGCGACTGCTACGGTCGCAGGTTCGAATCCTGCCTCGGGCATGTATGTGTGTGATGTCTTTAGGTAGTTAGGTTTAAGTAGTTCTAAGTTCTAGGGGACTGATGACCTCAGCTGTTAAGTCTCATAGTGCTCAGAGCCATTTCAACCATTTGAAACACCTATAGTAGTATCAATGAAAAATCAGAGACTTCGTAATAAATAAAGAAATAGTAAAATATAAGTGTATACGTTTGATTTCTCTTGCACTGACTGGTACGCCATACCTGAGTGTGGTCTTAAAGAAGTGTTCAAGTCAGAAAGACGTTTGAGTAAGGCGTCGTAGATCAAAGTCAACCTTTTTCAGAGGAGAGAGAATATCTCGTATCTGAGAACGTATGGATTGTGATGGCGGTTGAGGGAGTGTGTGTGTGTAGGGAGGGCACTTATCGCAGGAGCGGCAAAATCCCTGGAACCGGCTCAGTATGATAACTCGCGTCAGAAAGGACATCCGCGGGTATATTTGTAGATATTAGCAACAATAATTATTTTGTTCTTAAAAGTTAAAGGACAGTATAAGTATTTACATACGAGTGACAGCAAAAAGCACAACGGATAAAATTAGTCACGGAGATATCACTCTAATACAGTGTGAAACTACCTCCAAACTCCAGTTAAAATTATTTGATAGTTGACACTTCAGGCGTCGGAGCAGCCTTCCTCCAATCAGAGCTCTCAACGTCACGCCCGAACCGTTCGCCGTCGCCAAACTGCCACAAAAATCAGTCCTTTCACTTCTTGTTCCAAGTCCGGCAATCTTTCTTGATGCGTTTGGATCCCGGATCATGGGTCTGGCATGTTTATTTCGTATTTCACCACACGTGGTAACCACACCAAAAACAATACTCATATACAACTATACTAACGAAATACACACGTTTCATACACGGAACATTACCAGACGCTACTGGATACTTCCCTACAAGACGCGATTCAGCTTCACGTATACAGTTATCAGAATCACAGAGATCGACTTACATTAGACAAGATTCGCACGACATTGTGTGAAGCCGAACTTTTGAAGACTTCAATTCGTTGTTGCGGCTCGGCAAGTACAGTCATAAATAATAAAGCTTAACCCGGTGCTCTGCCGTAGTGCAATGGTTAGCGTACGAACTTGACATGTAGAAGTTTGTAGCTTCGAATTTTGTCAAATGCAACGAAACTTTTTAATTTCTAAGTCCTATGAAATGAGTTTGATTATTATTATTATTCAATTAATCGATTTTAATTTATTTTTTATTTATAATTCTTTGCCTCGTCAGTTTTAACATCGTATAAAGATTTTTATTTGTGCTTGTGTTTCTTCTTATCATTCATTTTTCATTTGGAATCTGCCTCTACCGCCTATAATCAGTAACCAAGTGCCGACGAGGACTGCTCATCGGTTGGCAGTGCGGCAGCTTGTGTAACCACTGACAGGGAGACGCTACAGTTTACTTTTAGCGTTGAAATTGAATTTTTTTATGTCTCGTAGAGGTTAGCTTTAGTTGCCGTGAATAAAGGGATCGTGATTTTAGTTTCGCCGCGGATTGTTGATCGCCTTTTTCTCGGATACACTGTACGTCACGAGGTTGTGGTTAACTTAGGACACGATTTTAAACTCAGGGCTACAAAACGCGTCATCTGCCGCAATTCAGTCGTTGGTCACTTTAAACCTGGTGTCGACAGGGCACCTCACATTTCTGACATACCTCGCGACGGCCACTTCCAACATTCCTCCGCGGTACACATTAACAGCATGTTTGAAGTGACCCATTGTGTTTGTGTGTTACACAAATAGGTGGCCGGCAGCCGATGCGGCAACACTGTAGCGGCAAACGACAGACGTCAACTATCAAATAATTTTAATCGGACTGTAATCCTCAATTTGGTGACGAACAGAGCGCACAATTTTCTTCTTATATTCCACTTATTGCAGATTAGATGCCGTAGAGCAACAAAACTGTTGGAACGCTGAGTGCTGAGCTTCACCAGCTCTTCCAAATTTTACCAGAAGTTTCCTTAGGCCTTACAAATATTTGATAATCTCAATGATGCGGAAATAAAATCGGTTTCAGTAATTGGGATACGGAAATTTAGATTTTTGAACATATCTAGAATATGGGAGACTGTGTTTATTGAAATATGGTTACCGTTGGACTCCATGTTCTGTGTCAATGGAATGTAAATTAGGAGATCCGCCTTCAACAGTCGAAATTTCAAGCAACGGTCTTATTGTGAGAGTTGTGATGTACCGAAATGGTTAAAATAATCTAGAAAATTTCAATATCCGGGATTCAGATAAAAGACATGGGTATAAGAGGATTACGCATGCGTTGCTAATGTGGGTATCACTTCTTTTATTCGCGTAGACCTCTGCCTGCCAAGCAGATCTTGACGCCAACGCAAACGATTTACATTAACAAATAGTGTGACGTTAAATGGCCTCGAAATACGTGGGGATCCCTTGATAATTAGAATCCATCACATTAATAGCATATCTGAGATCGGACGCAGATATAACTCACTGGTACATGTTATTGAAATACATAGTTTCAACGCTTCATTTTACTGGCCACGCATGTGTGTTTATGTTAACACACTCGCAGTTGTCTCACTATCTTATTATCACATCTGAACATCAGTTAACTCCCCTCCTTAGCCTAGGTCCTAGCGCAGCGGTGTGGATCTGAGGTAGCAGGTTCGAAAACTACTGGTGGAAGAAATTCTCACCACCCAATTTGGCATGCAACAAAAGGGGAAGTGGCGATGTAAAGCCTCCGATCATCACAACAGTTCCGTAATGTCTCATGGGGAGGTTTCACGTGACGCTGTTGAAGTAATTCGTCCGTCAGACGGGAATGTTCAGCTTAGCTTGCACACCATTTGTTCTTAGATTTTTGATTGAAACCACATGCTTTTAGTTACATCTTATCCACACTCGACTCCTCTTTGTAAATTTGTAGCCAACACATATATTGGTGCCGTTAATCTTGATAGTTTCATACTGGCTACTGTTCCGTTAGCTGGGTTATTCGGATAAAGCTCTGTTAGGCGACCGTGAGCAACACGTTGACGCGATAGAGGCCGCTCACCGCGTGTACTAAACTTTGCCGATTATGGAACTTTCCTGATCGCTAGGTCTGGTGTTAATGAACCGCGAGTTTGTGGCATTGGAGTACAGAGTCTGGCGGAGCGAGAGGCAGGGTGAGCGCTTTGAGAGTTCACAGCGGTCAGCCGACGGGGCGAGGATGCAGGGAGGCTGGCGGCTGGACACCTGGTGCGAGGAGTCTGGCACAGTTCAGTGGCAGCTAGGGGGGGGGGGGGCAAATGAAAGGTGCATATTATATTTTCAGCCAATTAGCTTACAGGTCCTACAAATATGACATAGCAAACCCGTGTACATCAGAAAAGTCACTGCACTGGGATGAGGTGACTGACGTTGAATTGTAAAGATTTTAAACCGGTAATGGTACCTTTTGAATAAAGAAACTTGAAATAAATTTGTGGCTCGTTGCTGTATCGACACCATCAACATTTGTTTCAAATAACAGCAACTGCTCACTGTGGTTTCAAGCATGATTCTAAGATATAAATTAAGAAAACTGCAGTGATTTTTAATTACACCATATAGTAAAATAAAATAAAGAAATTTATGGCACCTGAGGAGAGGCAGCTGCCGATGTGTGGAGATACAGAGTAAAGTAAAGTAAATACCTAAATGGTCATTAATAAAATTGTATAAAAGTGCCACGGAGCTTCAAACTATCGATACCTATTTTTAATTTCAGTCACATGGTTAAAACGGAGGTAGTCATGCTTCCTGAATTTTGTTGATAACTGGTTGAATATTGCGCTTTTTCTCAATGAAAGGTCGCAAAATGACTGCAATATTTTTAACAGTTTTCTAATATAATTTCTATATGTGCAGTTATGTTTAGATTGGTTGTCATGGATGCAGTGGTGTGAGACGTCCCAGCAAGCATTTAAGAACGAGCTGTAGGATGCGTGTGGTCTCTTGAAGATTGGTTTTCATTGTGCTGTGGTCAGACTGTTGACTGAGCTGTGCGGCCGAGCAGCCCCGCGAGTTTTCATTGGGCTTATATCATTTGAGTTTGTTTTCGGTGATTTAATTTTGCATTATTTTAAGATCTTTAACTCTTTCTATGGACTTGGCTGCTCTCGCAGCGGTTATTCAGAAAATGAACTTCAGCTTATGGCGCTATTGATTGTGGGGAACTGTTCGGATTTTTAGTGATTGCTGTCGATTTTCGTGATTTAACACATATTTAAATGAATTTCACTCGCATGTGTCTCTGTACCCGATGCTCTATTCACAGCGCGTTATTTAATTTCTTTCATTTAAATCCGCATATCACTTGAGACTACCATTCACATATGTGTGAATGATATCCAATGAACTTTTATCTGGTTTGAACCATAAATTCCTCATTTCGCCAAAATTATAAATTTTCAGGATTTATCCAGTCATTTCACTTATGTATATATTGTTCGTTAACTACCCTACTTACTTAAATCAATCAGTTCTGCAGTGAATGTCTGGGCCTTAGAGCGTTGGTGCCTGACTGACATATATGTTATCGTAACGAGTCAAGTCAACAAATTAGGTTGTGTATTGACTACACAGATAGCGGTTAATAAAACCTCTGTTGCAGTTGTAAGTTTGAATGTACACACTCTCTGAAACTAAACATCTGTGACGAAGCGAAATTCGTGACATGGAAACACCATTGTACCATCTACGTTTCGGAAAAGAAAACGGCGGAAAGAAGTTTATAGTATAATGCAATGCCGATAGTGACTTTGTCATAGGAGGAATACTTTCTCAGCTGAGAAAGATGGGTGTGTGAAGTACCTGTGGATAGTTGCATAATCCGTTAAAAAACTTGTCTGATATATTTAGGATAACTGTATAAGATCAGTACTGTCGGACGTGGTTTTGAACGTTGCTCCTACAGGAAAATGATAAGTTTCGTAACCTGTACTACAATTCCTTGGGATTTTGGTCATAGTTTTCGCAATGTCTTTCACATATCACTTTTAGACTGAATGATTTGGATTTGGTCAATCCCTGGACAACCATACCTGCTATCGCGTGTGGCGCCAACATTGAAGTACAGAGGAGGTGGTGTTACGGCATGGGGGTGTTTTTCATGGCCAGGATGTGGTCCCTTTATTGCGCTTAAGAAAATGCTGAATGGTGAAGGATATTATCATAGACTACAGTAATGTTAGCTGTGTGCTATTGAGGAACAGTTCGAACAAGACAACAGTATCAGCATGATAATGCAACTTATCACAAAGCAGCATAAGTGAGGTAATGGTTTGATCGACTCCTGAGATCGACTGACCTGTTTAGAGTCATGACATGAACCCAATGGAACACCTTTGAGATAAGGTAGAACGTCGAGATCTCTCTTTTGTTTTCGGCTTTTGAGGAAATATTAGCTGCCGTTCCTCCGCAGACAATCAGACACGTCATTGAAAATGTTCCTAGCAGAGTGCAAGCTACCATAAAGGCGAACGGTGGACAGGCCATATCAGTGTTCACTAATGAAGGCGGGCATTGCAGGCTTGAGAACAGCCTGCATTGGAACCTCGTGGCAGATTAAAACTGTGTGCTAGACCGAGAATCGAACTCGGGACCTTTGCCTTTCACAAACAAGTGCTCTACGGACTGAGCCACCCAAGCGCAACTCAGGACCCATTCTCACAGCCTTACTTGCTCCAGTATCTCGTTTCCTGCCTTCCAAACTTCGCAGAAGCTGTTCTGTGAACCATACAAGACTAGCTAGCACTTCTGGAGGAAAGAATGTTGCAGACATGGCTTAGCCACACCCTAAAGGATGTTTCCTGAATGAAATTTTCACTCTCTAATTTTAAGGTTCCAGGAGGTTACATATCAGCACATACTCCACTGAACAGTGCAAATTTAATTATGACAACCTGCATTGTTGTCAGATGTTCCCCACCCCTTCCCCCCTCCTCCACACCTTCCTCCAATCCCGCCGTCCTCCTCCACTCCTCTAGGCCCTTGTCCTGTTGATTGAAAAGGTTGGGAAATCAAAGATCCGAGATACACTCCTGGAAATGGAAAAAAGAACACATTGACGCCGGTGTGTCAGACCCACCATACTTGCTCCGGACACTGCGAGAGGGCTGTACAAGCAATGATCACACGCACGGCACAGCGGACACACCAGGAACCGCGGTGTTGACCGTCGAATGGCGCTAGCTGCGCACCATTTGTGCACCGCCGCCGTCAGTGTCAGCCAGTTTGCCGTGGCATACGGAGCTCCATCGCAGTCTTTAACACTGGTAGCATGCCGCGACAGCGTGGACGTGAACCGTATGTGCAGTTGACGGACTTTGAGCGAGGGCGTATAGTGGGCATGCGGGAGGCCGGGTGGACGTACCGCCGAATTGCTCAACACGTGGGGCGTGAGGTCTCCACAGTACATCGATGTTGTCGCCAGTGGTCGGCGGAAGGTGCACGTGCCCGTCGACCTGGGACCGGACCGCAGCGACGCACGGATGCACGCCAAGACCGTAGGATCCTACGCAGTGCCGTAGTGGACCGCACCGCCACTTCCCAGCAAATTAGGGACACTGTTGCTCCTGGGGTATCGGCGAGGACCATTCGCAACCGTCTCCATGAAGCTGGGCTACGGTCCCGCACACCGTTAGGCCGTCTTCCGCTCACGCCCCAACATCGAGCAGCCCGCCTCCAGTGGTGTCGCGACAGGCGTGAATGGAGGGACGAATGGAGACGTGTCGTCTTCAGCGATGAGAGTCGCTTCTGCCTTGGTGCCAATGATGGTCGTATGCGTGTTTGGCGCCTTGCAGGTGAGCGCCACAATCAGGACTGCATACAACCGAGGCACACAGGGCCAACACCTGGCATCATGGTGTGAGGAGCGATGTCCTACACTGGCCGTACACCTCTGGTGATCGTCGAGGGGACACTGAATAGTGCACGGTACATCCAAACCGTCATCGAACCCATCGTTCTACCATTCCTAGACCGGCAAGGGAACTTGCTGTTCCAACAGGACAATGCACGTCCGCATGTATCCCGTGCCACCCAACGTGCTCTAGAAGGTGTAAGTCAACTACCCCGGCCAGCAAGATCTCCGGATCTGTCCCCCATTGAGCATTTTTGGGACTGGATGAAGCGTCGTCTCACGCGGTCTGCACGTCCAGCACGAACGCTGGTCCAACTGAGGCGCCAGGTGGAAATGGCATGGCAAGCCGTTCCACAGGACTACATACAGCATCTCTACGATCGTCTCCATGGGAGAATAGCAGCCTGCATTGCTGCGAAAGGTGGATATACACTGTAATAGTGCCGACACTGTGCATGCTCTGTTGCCTGTGTCTATGTGCCTGTGGTTCTGTCAGTGTGATCATGTGATGTATCTGACCCCAGTAATGTGTCAATAAAGTTTCCCCTTCCTGGGACAATGAATTCACGGTGTTCTTATTTCAGTTTCCAGGAGTGTAGTTAGGGACTGCGTGATTGCCAGATTTTTCCGTGATGGCGAAATTAGCAGTCAAGGTCAAAGGGTCACCTGCAATTCAAGAGGGTATCTATGACGTCACAATCAAAGATAGCGGATCTGAGAGAACAAGGACAAATGGTTCAAATGGCTCTCAGCACTATGGGACTTAACTTCTGAGGTCATCAGTCCCCTAGAACTTAGAACTACTTAAACCTAACTAACCTAAGGACATCACACACATCCATGCCCGAGGTAGGATTCGAACCTGCGACCGTAGCAGTCTCGCGGTTCCAGACTGTAGCGCCTAGAACCGCTCCGTCACCACGGCCGGCAGAGGAGGAAGAGAGGAGGAGGGGTGTGTGGGAAAGATCTTTTAGCAACACAGACTGTGTTGAAACCGGCAGTTCACCACTACTCACTAACGGGTGTCCAGATGCTCGTGATCGGATAGTGTGTGTAACGTACCTCGTCATGTCCCTGTGTGCTTGCTAGTGGTAAATGTTCCCACTGAACTTTCAACAGTAGAAAAATACTTTAACCTGAGGATGATCAATGGCTTGTCGGAATAGTTTGTGTGATTTTGCAGTGGCGAAGTGATTGTGTGGTATAAAATATAAAAAAGTAAAAGAATATAATCAGCTAGCCTGTCTTCATATACAGCATGTAATTTTTTCAAACGAAGGTTTTGTCCGAAGCCAAAAATGTCTGTTTCACATGCTTGTGCCACAGAGTTAAAAATGGCTACCCACACGAATTAGGGAAAAAACAAAATAAATGAATATGCTAATCCAAGGCCGGAGAGGCAGATTATTCTCTTTCAAAACATTTATTTCCGTTGTGGACTCTGTTGCAACTGCACAGAAAGTACCTTACTACGGATTGCGAACGTAAGTATGGATGTTTATTGGGATCCGTATCAGTATTCGTAACAGAGGTAGAATGTGTGTAATATCGTGACGTTTTGGTGACGCCCCGGTAACACAGCTCCCGCGCGTTTACTGCTTGAGAACCATTGTTGTAAAGAACTCCCGGAAAAATGTCTGGGAATTTATGATGTATCCGTTTAGTAGTAAAGGGCGCTGTTGCAGTATTACAGTACTGCTTCACAGTTATCACCATATAATCATGATACAATTTTACACAGTTAATTCTACACTCCTGGAAATGGAAAAAAGAACACATTGACACCGGTGTGTCAGATCCACCATACTTGCTCCGGACACTGCGAGAGGGCTGTACAAGCAATGATCACACGCACGGCACAGCGGACACACCAGGAACCGCGGTGTTGGCCGTCGAATGGCGCTAGCTACGCAGCATTTGTGCACCGCCGCCGTCAGTGTCAGCCAGTTTGCCGTGGCATACGGAGCTCCATCGCAGTCTTTAACACTGGTAGCATGCCGCGACAGCGTGGACGTGAACCGTATGTGCAGTTGACGGACTTTGAGCGAGGGCGTATAGTGGGCATGCGGGAGGCCGGGTGGACGTACTGCCGAATTGCTCAACACGTGGGACGTGAGGTCTCCACAGTACATCGATGTTGTCGCCAGTGGTCGGCGGAAGGTGCACGTGCCCGTCGACCTGGGACCGGACCGCAGCGACGCACGGATGCACGCCAAGACCCCTGAATAGGTCAGGCGTGCACTACACGCCGGAAGCGGCTACGAGGGTAGCGGAGTACGTGTGGAGTGCACATGGGGTTTTTTTAGGTTAGAGAATTCCCTCCCTAGGCCCGACAAGACGCCTCCTGAGACGCGGCAAGGCAGGAGTAGGCAAAATGCAACAAGGAATAACAATATTAATGTGCTTATAGTAAACTGCAGGAGCGTCTATAGAAAGGTCCCAGAACTGCTCTCATTAATAAACGGTCACAACGCCCATATAGTACTAGGAACAGAAAGTTGGCTGAAACCAGACGTAAACAGTAATGAAATCCTAAACTCGGATTGGAATGTATACCGCAGAGATAGGCTGGACAGTGAAGGGGGAGGCGTGTTTATAGCGATAAGAAGTGCAATAGTATCGAAGGAAATTGACGGAGGTTCGAATTGTGAAATGATTTGGGTGAAGGTCACGGTTAAAGCAGGCTCAGACATGGTAATTGGATGTCTCTATAGGCCCCCGGGCTCAGCAGCTGTTGTGGCTCAGCACCTGAAGAATAATTTGGAAAATATTTCGAGTAGATTTCCCCACCATGTTATAGTTCTGGGTGGAGATTTTAATTTGCCGGATATAGACTGGGAGACTCAAACGTTCGTAACGGGTGGCAGGGACAAAGAATCCAGTGAAATATTTTTAAGTGCTTTATCTGAAAACTACCTTGAGCAGTTAAACAGAAAACCGACTCGTGGCGATAACATATTAGACCTCCTGGTGACAAACAGACCCGAACTATTTGAATCAGTTAGTGCAGAACAGGGAATCAGCGATCACAAAGCGGTTACTGGATCGATGATTTCAGCCGTAAATAGAAATATTAAAAAAGGTAGGAAGATTTTTCTGTTTAGCAAAAGTGACAAAAAGCAGATTTCAGAGTACTTGGTGGCTCAACACAAAAGTTTTGTCTCAAGTACAGACAGTGTTGAGGATCAGTGGACAAAGTTCAAAACCATGGTACAATATGCGTTAGATGAGTATGTGCCAAGCAAGATCGTAAGAGATGGGAAAGAGCCACCGTGGTACAACAACCGAGTTAGAAAACTGCTGCGGAAGCAAAGGTAACTTCACAGCAAACATAAACATAGCCAAAGCCTTGCAGACAAACAAAAATTACGCGAAGCGAAATGCAGTGTGAGGAGGGCTATGCGAGAGGCTTTCAATGAATTCGAAAGTAAAGTTCTATGTACTGACTAGGCAGAAAATCCTAAGAAATTTTGGTCCTATGTCAAAGCGGTAGGTGGATCAGAACAAAATGTCCAGACACTCTGTGACCAAAATGGTACTGAAACAGAGGATGACAGACTAAAGGCCGAATTACTAAATGTCTTCTTCCAAAGCTGTTTCACAGAGGAAGACTGATCTGTGCTTCCTTCTCTAGATTGTCGCACAGTTGACAAAATGGTAGATATCGAAGTAGACGACAGAGGGATAGAGAAACAATTAAAATCGCTCAAAAGAGGAAAGGCCGCTGGTCCTGATGGAATACCAGTTCGATTTTACACAGAGTACGCGAAGGAACTTGCCCCCCTTCTTGCAGCGGTGTACCGTAGGTCTCTAGAAGAGCGAAGCGTTCCAAAGGATTGGAAAAGGGCACAGGTCATCCCCGTTTTCAAGAAGGGACGTCGAACAGATGTGCAGAACTATAGACCTGTATCTCTAACGTCGATCAGTTGTAGAATTTTGGAACACGTATTATGTTCGAATATGTCTTTTCTGGAGACTAGAAATCTACTCTGTAGGAATCAGCATGGGTTTCGAAACAGACGGTCGTGTGAAACCCAGCTCGCGCTATTCGTCCACGAGACTCAGAGGGCCTTAGACACGGGTTCACAGGTAGATGCCGTGTTTCTTGACTTCCGCAAGGCGTTTGACACAGTTCCCCACAGTCGTTTAATGAACAAAGTAAGAGCATACGGACTATCAGATCAATTGTGTGATTGGATTGAGGAGTCCCTAGATAACAGAACGCAGCATGTCATTCTCAATGGAGAGAAGTCTTCCGAAGTAAGAGTGATTTCAGGTGTGCCACAGGGGAGTGCCATAGGACCGTTGCTATTCACAATATACATAAATGACCTGGTTGATGACATCGGAAGTTCACTGAGGCTTTTTGCAGATGATGCTGTGGTGTATCGAGAGGTTGCAACAATGGAAAATTGTACTGAAATGCAGGAGGATCTGCAGCGAATTGACGCATGGTGCACGGAATGGCAATTGAATCTCAATGTAGACAAGTGTAATGTGATGCGAATACATAGAAAGATAGGTCCCTTATCATTTAGCTACAAAATAGCAGGTCAGCAACTGGAAGCAGTTAATTCCATAAATTATCTGGGAGTACTCATTAGGAGTGATTTAAAATGGAATGATCATATAAAGTTGATCGTCGGTAAAGCAGATGCCAAACTGAGATTCATTGGAAGAATCCTAAGGAAATGCAATCCGACAACAAAGGAAGTAGGTTACAGTACGCTTGTTCGCGCAATGCTTGAATATTGCTCAGCTGTGTGGTATCCGCACCAGGTAGGGTTGATAGAAGAGATAGAGAAGATCCAATGGAGAGCAGCGCGCTTCGTTACAGGATCATTTAGTAATTGCGAAAGCGTTACGGAGATGATAGATAAACTCCAGTGGAAGACTATGCAGGAGAGAAGCTCAGTAGCTCGGTACGGGCTTTTGTTAAAGTTTCGAGAACATACCTTCACCGAAGAGTCAAGCAGTATATTGCTCCCTCCTACGTATACCTCGCGAAGACACCATGAGGATAAAATCAGAGAGATTAGAGCCCACACAGAAGCATACCGACAATCCTTCTTTCCACGTACAATACGAGACTGGAATAGAAGGGAGAACCGATAGAGGTACTCAGGGTACCCTCCGCCACACACCGTCAGATGGCTTACGGAGTATGGATGTAGATGTAGATGTAGATGTAGAAGACCGTAGGATCCTACGCAGTGCCGTAGGGGACCGCACCGCCACTTCCCAGCAAATTAGGGACACTGTTTCTCCTGGGGTATCGGCGAGGACCATTCGCAACCGTCTCCTTGAAGCTGGGCTACGGTCCCGCACACCGTTAGGCCGTCTTCCGCTCACGCCCCAACATCGTGCAGCTCGCCTCCGGTGGTGTCGCGACAGGCGTGAATGGAGGGACGAATGGAGACGTGTCGTCTTCAGCGATGAGAGTCGCTTCTGCCTTGGTGCCAATGATGGTCGTATGCGTGTTTGGCGCCGTGCAGGTGAGCGCCACAATCAGGACTGCATACGACCGAGGCACACAGGGCCAACACTTGGCATCATGGTGTGGGGAGCGATCTCCTACACTGGCTGTACACCTCTGGTGATCGTCGAGGGAACACTGAATAGTGCACGGTACATCCAAACCGTCATCGAACCCATCGTTCTACCATTCCGAGACCGGCAAGGGAACTTGCTGTTCCAACAGGACAATTCACGTCCGCATGTATCCCGTGCCACCCAACGTGCTCTAGAAGGTGTAAGTCAACTACCCTGGCCAGCAAGATCTCCGGATCTGTCCCCCATTGAGCATGTTTGGGACTGGATGAAGCGTCGTCTCACGCGGTCTGCACGTCCAGCACGAACGCTGGTCCAACTGAGGCGCCAGGTGGAAATGGCATGGCAAGCCGTTCCACAGGACTACATCCAGCATCTCTACGATCGTCTCCATGGGAGAATAGCAGCCTGCATTGCTGCGAAAGGTGGATATACACTGTACTAGTGCCGACATTGTGCATGCTCTGTTGCCTGTGTCTATGTGCCTGTGGTTCTGTCAGTGTGATTATGTGATGTATCCGACCCCAGGAATGTGTCAATAAAGTTTCCCCTTCCTGGGACAATGAATTCACGGTGTTCTTATTTCAATTTCCAGGAGTGTATTTATGCCCAACAGTCACGCTCATCACGTAAATTATTCTTATTCCAGTCCTCTAGTCTTGATGTACTATTCTGGTCTCATGCTGTTTTTAGAGTTGCCGGTACACCTGCTGATTCTCGCACTATCTGAATTAAAGCTCATCTTACCATAATTATACAAACCTAGCAAGTTTAACATTGTTGTTAACAATAGATAATGTATTCGCCGGCCGGTGTGGCTGATCGGTTCTAGGCGCTACAGTCTGGAACCGCGTGACTGCTACGGTCGCAGGTTCGAATCCTGCCTCGGGCATGGATGTGTGTGATATTCGTAGGTTAGTTAGGTTTAAATAGTTCTAAGTTCTAGGGGATTGATGACCTCAGTGCTCAGAGCCATTTGAACCGTTTTTTATAATGTAATCTTAACTGTTTTAAATACGAGTGTAGTTACAATAGGTTTTTTACGAAAATTATTACGCATGTCACGATCCTACTGAGTGATGACAATTACTGTTGTTTCTGATCTACTTTTATTACCAAGACGACCGGAGCCATCTAATTATGCAGTACAAATCCTTTACTAACGTAATGACAACATGATTTTTTGCTATCTCCTTTCCGCTCCAATCGTTTTGTATAAACGCTGTTACTGTGCTGTCCCTGGGGATGTGAATCAGTGAGCCGTCGTACTGTGCTATACGCCTTTTTAGCGTTTTGTTTGGTGATTAAGTAGTTTTTGAGTCGCAAGACCGGCACATTTTGTAATTACTTGTTACGAGGACTCTTGGTGAATTTCTGATGTGACTTAGATATATTACATTATGCGCATGTTTTAGTTACTTGTAGACTAAGCTGTGTCTTGTTGAACTTCAAGTAACCTGAAGAGTGTCCTGTAAACTGCGCCCAGCTATATTAACGCAAAGGAAAGGTCGAGGCAATGTCACTCCCCCCCCATTCCCATCCGAAGTCTGCTACTTACATGGCAGAGTTACAGCGAGGACCCTTACGTGGTGTACTGATGAAGAGGACTGGAGATGCTCGAACGAAAACTATAACAGAATTTGTTTTACAATCGGAAATGATCATAATTATTTTACCTTCTGACGCGTGCTATCACAAAATTTCTTACTAGCTCGTGCATCTTCAGAAATTTAAATGGAAAACATAAAAAGCGAATTACAAACAAGGAATTTAAAAAACGTATCTCTTCTACTTGACAAAGCACGCGTCAAAACAAAACTAAATTAAAATACGGCCTATCCCTGCTGATTCATGCGTGTGTGCGTATCGACGGTTATTACGTTCGTCTGTCTTTGCTCAGAGAATTCTATAACGTCTCTCGCTGGCCGAGAGAGGCCAAGTCCGGGGAAGGCGATTTAAGTGTCTCCGTTGGCGAGGAGAAGAAAGCTGTCGGCGGCAGTGACTACTGGCAGTTTTCCTTGTGGCTGCTGGGTGGCCGGTGATTGCGTGTGAGCCCACAGTGGACTCGGATCTTCGTTGGTTTGGATATTCGAGCGGCACTCGTTATATGGTGTGGTCTCTTAGAAACGAAGGCAGCCTGGACTCGTTAATGTTGGTCAACTTCTGTAAGGAATGTGGACTTGTTGCCGCCAAGAAAAGGTTACATGGTGAGCAATTTGTGTATTTTATACTCACCGTGTTGTCGAAAGGATTAACGAGGCTGACTGATAATGTTCGGCAAGTCTGACGTCTGTAGTTACCGTCGTCGGAATAATAGCTGATTCGTCTACAATAGCGAGTTGATAAGCTGCAAATCAAAAAGATAATATTCTAGTTCGTTTATCCCGGTAGTACTATTTTTTTCTGGGTCGAGTTAATAAGACTTATTGTGTACTAATTATTTATAAGTGCTTCTCCGGATTTGCATTCTTAATTCAGTAGAGTTTAGCATTATATGTTTTAAGCTCGTGTTTAATTGTGTCTTTTATCTATTGTAGAACAGCTCATTGGCTTGCAGTTACTATTGTTTTTAGGGCCTTGCTGGCCGGTCACTCAACTGTAGTTAATGTGATGTTAGTAGAGAGAATAAACACGTGAAACGCTGTTGGCTAGGAGTCAGATAATTCATTTTAAATTTTGAATTGTCACCAGTAAGCCGAAGAAATCTACGGTGACTGGATTTTGAATGTTCTCGCAGTTAAAATAAAAGTAATTTTCCTATTTGGCCTTACTTATATAAGGCATTTAACATCCAGTTTGCTGAAATTTGGCATTTTGCCAGCTTTGTTATTTCTGTTTTATTCCTAATGTCTATGTACATGTTTTCAAAGAGTATTCCTTGCACAGTTATTTTTGAATAACAGTGCCTTCCATTTACGAGTAATTAGGAGCTTTCAGCTAATCCTTCCTTGTGGTTTCTTTTAATTTGCTTCCGTGTTTGTTGAACTGTTTTATTCTTAGAGATGCACATTGACTAAAAATTTTATAAGTGTGTTATTCTCTAAATGCAGTAAGTCGCCCACTGCGCAGTCTTGGCAAATATTGACTGTTGTGTAAATTACACTGCCTATTGTTTTTTTATCCCCTTCTGCGAATTCTGTTATCCTGTTTAGAAATTTCTTCAGTAATTTTTAATGGTTATCTGTTGAGCTATTGATTAAATTTTTTTGTAAGTGTGTTGAACAGTCATCAATAAAATGTTAATCAATATTCGTGGCAGGTAAACTTATCCTTGGCATTCCCCTCTACATCAGCATATAGTACATGTAATTTATATAACATACCTTGTCAGATTCACTAAAACGATGGGTGACATTAACTATACATAGTTCTCCTAGCTACATGAGCGCCTCCTCTACGTATGACTTCTACATCTACATCTACGTGATTAATCTTGTATTCATAATAAAGTGCCTGGCAGAGGGTTCAAGGAATCACCTTCAAGCTGTCTCACTAACGTTCCACTCTCGAACGGCACGCGGGAAAAACGAGCACTTAAATTTTTATGTGCGAACCCTGATTTCTCTTATTTTATCGTGATGATCATTTCTCCCTATGTAGGTTGGTGGCAACAGAATGTTTTAGCAATCGGAGGAGAAAACTGGTGATTGAAACGTCATGAGAAGAGGCCGTTGCAACGAAAAAGTCTTTGTTTTAATGATTGCTACACCAATTCACGTATCATGTCTGTGACACGATCTCTCCTATTTCGCCATAACACAAAACGAGATGCCCTTCTTTGTATTTTTTCGATGTCATCCGTCATCCCACTTGATGCGGATCCCACACCGCACAGCAATACTCCTGAATAGGGCGGACAAGCGTGGTGTAAGCAGTCTCTTTAGTAGACATGTAAAGAATTTGCTTTATAATTATAATCCTACACATTATTATTATCTCGCGGTTCTAGGCGCGCAGTCCGGAACCGTGCGACTGCTATGGTCGCAGGTTCGAATCCTGCCTCGGGCATGGATGTGTGTGATGTCGTTGGGTTAGTTAGGTTTAAGTAGTTCTAAGTTCTAGGGGACTAATGACCACAGCAGTTGAGTCCCATAGTGCTCAGAGCCATTTGAAATCCAAAAAAAATTTTTTTAGGTGGGATTGGATAACTATTTTTTACGTCAGGTCACAGTAAGCACCTTAAAATAAGCATAAGCAGGATTTAAACGTTAATACAATTATGACCAGTTATAGATGCGTGTTTAAAAGGCCATATCGTAGAAAGTTACGTCAAAAAATTCAAATGGCTCTGAGCACTATGGGACTTATCTTCTGAGGTCATCAGTCCCCTAAAACTTAGAACTACTGAAACCTAACAAACCTAGAAACTTCACATACATCCATGCCCGAGACAGGATTCGAAACTGCGACCGTAGTTGTCGCGCGGTTACAGAATGTAGCGCCTAGAACCGCTCGGCTATCCCGGTCGGCTCACGTCAAAAGTTGGAGGCGTACACCTTTTACGATTTTTACGTTGTCCGTTTGGATGACGGCGTCGACACCGCGTTGCACGCAAATTTCTCGGGATTTTGTTTGAGTGCAAATTTCACAGTTTTCATATATCCCACCTGAAGATGTTCACCTAGCGCGAAACCGGTAGTGACGTAATAAACGCACATCTAACGACTGCTGTTGGGGTTTTTATTTACGTTCACTTTATTTAGCTAGCCGTCCAGATACCAGATAATAGAAGCTGTGGACGTTGTTTACAGTTTTTGTCGCTACGTTGCTTTTTGAAGTTATGATCGAAGTGAGCCTTACACGGTAGATTAGCTGGTCTCGGAGTCAGGCCGTGCCGCCTGTGGGAGACAGCGGCGAGTGCAGTGCGGGGGATATGTTGACAGGGAGCCGGGCCGCGCCGTGCAGTGTGTGGGCACGTGGCGCCGGCGCACGTGACGCGCCATAACGATCCGGCCTGCGCCAGCGCCAGCGCCGGCGCCCGCTGCGACGCCACCACCGCGGGCCGCGCGCGCTCTCACCTACCGCGGCACCGTCTGCTGGCATTTCGTTTCAGGGAGTGCTTCTTTTGGCCATTGGATGTTACGAGGCTTATATACATTGACTATTGTGAGGTTACTTACTAGTTTTCTATTAAAAACATGTTATCCGAAGAACTTATTTTTATTGGAGCTTTGGTTCAAATGGTTCTGAGCACTATGCGACTTAACTTCTGAGGTCATCAGTCACCTAGAGCTTAGAACTAATTAAACTTAACCAACTTAAGGACATCACACACATCCATGTCCGAGGCAGGATTCGAACCTGCGACCGTAGCGGTCGCTCGGCTCCAGACTGTAGCGCCCAGAACCGCACTGCCACTCCGACCGGCTTTCATCGGAGCCCAGTTATCAATGTCACTACGCACGTATGTAGCAGATCCATAGTTTTCATGGTGAATAGCTCCAGAAAACGATGCATCCACTTATGAGACCTCTTTTCATGAGATCTGCCTCGTGGTTTACATGTGTTTCTTGGACCAGTATGACATGTATATTGTTATCCCGTGCTAGTCTTGAGAGGATATCACATTTAGTCTTACTTATACCTTCTATGTTAATTTTCAGTACTCGGACTGATGGGCCGAGGTCTCTTGTCGTTGGGTTTTGAGAAGATCCATTCATTTTATCGTTTGCCTCCATTTGTACTTTTAAGCCGCGAGATGAGTTCACGCTCATAGTGCAGCGCCACGATAGTAGTAGACTTTTGGCTACCATTCGGCATTGCCCGGGCTGTACCACTTGGAGGTAGCCACACGCCTAAAGTGGATACTCAACTAAACAATACCATGAGTACCATAACTGAGACCATTAAATCCACCCCACTATCTTGGCTTCCTGTTCTCTGCAGTACAGCTCCATCACATCTTAGGCGGCAAACCGCCTTAGTTAATGAATGGCGTAAAATCTCCTCCAATGACAACCTTCCAATCCATCAGGACATTGCCCCAGATCTTTCCCGACTAAGATCTAGAAGACCACCATGGAGAACAGCTCAAAACCTTACGGCTACGTCTTACGATGCCATGGATTCATGGAAAAATGAATGGTCACAGACCGGACTATCCAAGAACTGCAATGAAATATCACCTGGTGGAAACCTACATGGTACAGACCTGCCAAGAAGAACTTAGGTTATACTCAATAGACTCAGAACTGGTCATGGCAGAAGTGGCGAGATGCTCTGTAGATGGGGCATATGAGATTCACCACAGTGCGATTGTTGACATCCAGAGCAAACGATCCAGCACATCATTCAGGAATGCCCTAAACGTGCGTTTAAAGGATCCATTCGAGAACTTCTGCAGCCTCGAGTGGATGGAAAACCTAGACATAGAACTTTAAAGAGACTCTATAGATTCCATATATGTGATTGCTGAATGACCTTATAACAAAATTGCTATATGATAATTTTATCTTATTTATGACAAGATACCTTATTCTAACAACCTGTGTATGCCTACTTTATCTACATCTACATCTACATCCATACTCCGCAAGCCACCTGACGGTGTGTGGCGGAGGGTACCCTGAGTACCTCTATCGGTTCTCCCTTCTATTCCAGTCTCGTATTGTACGTGGAAAGAAGGATTGTCGGTATGCTTCTGTGTGGGCTCTAATCTCTCTGATTTTATCCTCATGGTCTCTTCGAGAGATACACGTAGGAGGGAGCAATATACTGCTTGACTCTTCGGTGAAGGTATGTTCTCGAAACTTTAACAAAAGCCCGTACCGAGCTACTGAGCGTCTCTCCTGCAGAGTCTTCCACTGGAGTTTATCTATCATCTCCGTAACGCTTTCGCAATTACTAAATGATCCTGTAACGAAGCGCGCTGCTCTCCGTTGGATCTCCTCTATCTCTTCTATCAACCCTACCTGGTGCGGATCCCACACTGCTGAGCAGTATTCAAGCATTGGACGAACAAGCGTACTGTAACCTACTTCCTTTGTTGTCGGATTGCATTTCCTTAGGATTCTTCCAATGAATCTCAGTCTGGCATCTGCTTTACCGACGATCAACTTTATATGATCATTACATTTCAAATCACTCCTAAAATGGTTCAAATGGCTCTGAGCACTATGGGACTCAACTGCTGTGGTCATCAGTCCCCTAGAACTTAGAACTACTTAAACCTAACTAACCTAAGGACATCACACACATCCATGCCCGAGCCAGGATTCGAACCTGAGACCGTAGCAGTCGCACGGTTCCGGACTGCGCGCCTAGAACCGCGAGACCACCGCGGCCGGCAAATCACTCCTAATGCGTACTCCCAGATAATTTATGGAATTAACTGTTTCCAGTTGCTGACCTGCTATTTTATAGCTAAATGATAAGGGACCTATCAGATCAATTGTGTGATTGGATTGAGGAGTTCCTAGATAACAGAACGCAGCATGTCATTCTCAATGGAGAGAAGTCTTCCGAAGTAAGAGTGATTTCAGGTGTGCCGCAGGGGAGTGTCATAGGACCGTTGCTATTCACAATATACATGAATGACCTGGTGGATGACATCCGAAGTTCACTGAGGCTTTTTGCAGATGATGCTGTGGTGTATAGAGAGGTTGTAACAATTGAAAATTGTACTGAAATGCAGGAGGATCTGCAGCGAATTGGCGCATGGTGCAGGGAATGGCAATAGAATCTCAATGTAGACAAGTGTAATGTGATGCGAATACATAGAAAGAAAGATCCCTTATCATTACCTACAATATCGCAGGTCAGCAACTGGAAGCAGTTACTCCATAAATTATCTGGGAGTACGCATTAGGAATGATTTAAAATGGAATGATCGTATAAAGTTGATCGTCGGTAAAGCAGATGCCAGACTGAGATTCACTGGAAGAATCCTAAGGAAATGAAATCCGACAACAAAGGAAGTAGGTTACAGTACACTTGTTCGCCCGCTGCTTGAATACTGCTCGCCGGTGTGGGATCCGTACCAGATAGGGTTGATAGAAGAGATAGAGAAGATCCAACGGAGAGCAGCGCGATTCGTTACAGGATCGTCTGGTAATCGCGAAAGCGTTACGGAGATGGTAGATAAACTCCAGTGGAAGACTCTGCAGGAGAGACGCTCAGTAGCTCGGTACGGCCTTTTGTTAAAGTTTCGAGAACATACCTTCACTGAAGTGTCAAGCAGTATATTGCTCCCTTCTACGTATATCTCGCGAAGAGACCATGGTGATAAAATCAGAGAGGCATACCGACAATCCTTCTTTCCACGAACAATACGAGACTGGAATAGAAGGGAGAATCGATAGAGGTACTCAAGGTAACCTCCACCACACACCGTCAGGTGGCTTGCGGAGTATGGATAGCGATGTAGATGTAGATGTAGATGTAGATGAAGATGTAGATGTAGATGAAGATGTAGATGCAGCTCTCCATGCTACGCTATCCTTTGCAAGCTTATTCATCTCCCAGTACTTACTGCAACCTACATCTTTCTCAATCTGCTTAGTGTATTCATCTCTTGGTCTCCCTCTACGATTTTTACCCTCCACGCTTCCCTCCAATACTAAATTGGTGATCCATTGATGCCTCAGAATATGCCCTACCAGCCGATCCCTTCTTCTAGTCAAGTTGTGCCACAAACTCTTCTTCTTCTCAATTCTATTCAATACCTCCTCATTAGTTATGTGATCTACCCATCTACTCCTCAGCATTCTTCTGTAGCACCACATCTCGAAAGCTTCTATTCTCTTCCTGTTCAAATTATTTATCGACCATGTTTCAATTCCATACATGGCTACACTCCATACAAATATTTTCAGAAACGACTTCCTGACACTTAAATCTGCACTCGATGTTAACAAATTTCTCTTCTTCAGGAACGCTTTCCTTCCCATTGCCAGTCTACATTTTATATCCTCTCTACTTCGACCATCATCAGTTATTTTGCTCCCCGAATAGCAAAACTCCTTTACTACTTTAAGTGTCTCATTTCATAATGTAATTTCCGCAGCATCACCCGAATTAATTCGTCTACATTCCATTACCCTTGTTTTGCTTTTGTTGATGTTCATCTTATATCCTTCTTTCAAGACACTGTTCATTCCGTTCATCTGCTCTTCCAAGTCCTTTGCTGTCTCTGACAGAATTATAATGTCATCGGTGAACCTCAAAGTTTTTATTTCTTCTCCGTGGATTTTAATACCTACTCCGAACTTTTCTTTTGTTTCCTTTACTGTTTACTCAATATACAGATTGAATAACATCGCCGGCCGCGGTGGTCTAGTGGTTCTAGGAACGCAGTCCGGAACCGCGTGACTGCTACGGTCGCAGGTTCGAATCCTGCCTCGGGCATGGATGTGTGTAATGTCCTTAGGTTAGTTAGGTTTAAGTAGTTCTAAGTTCTAGGGGACTGATGACCATAGTAGTTAAGTCCCATAGTGCTCAGAGCCATTTTGAATTACATCGGGGATAGGCTACAACCCTGTCTCACTCCCTTCCCGACCACTGCTTCCCTTTCATTCCATTTGACTCTTATAACTGCCATCTGGTTTCTGTACAAATTGTAAATAGCCTTTCACTCTCTATATTTTACCCCTGCCACCTTCAGAATTTGAAAGAGAGTAATCAACATTGTCAAAAGCTTTCTCTAAGTTTACAAATGCTAGAAACGTAGGTTTGCCTTTCCTTAATATTTCTTCCAAGATAAGTCGTAGGGTCAGTATTGCCTCACGTGTTCCAATATTTCTACAGAATCCAAACTGATCTTCCCCGAGGTCGGCCTCTACAGTTTTTCCATTCGTCTGTAAAGAATTCGCGTTAGTATTTTGCAGCTGTGACTTATTAAACTGATTGTTCGGTAATTTTCACATCTGTCAGCACCTGCTTTCTTTAAGTTTGGAATTATTATATTCTTCTTGAAGTCTTAGGGTATTTCGCCAGTTTCATCCATCTTGCTCACCAGATGATAGAGTTTTGTCAGGACTCTCTCTCCCAAGGCTGTCAGTAGTTCTAATGGAATGTTGTCTACTCCTGGGGCCTTGTTTCGACTCAAGTAACATATTAAAGCGATTAACATTGGAAGATGAAAGGTTAACGTAACCGCGAGATAAGTCATTGCAAATGTCAAATGCTGGATCATTAATAGCTAGTACAAGCACCAGAATGTTTAATGCAAACGGGCAAATGTGAATGCATTCTGTTGTACAGGTGCCGAATGTCAGTTTGTGAGATGAAGTCCCATGCCTGTTGCACTTGGTCGGTCAATAAAAGGATAGATAATGCTGCTTGTGGATCAAGCTGCAGTTGCCGTTGGATGATGTCCCATATGTGCGCCATCGGAGACAGATCCGGTGATCGATCAGGCCAAGACAACACTCTGTAGAGGTTTTTGGGTATGTGGGCGGGCGTTATCGTGTTGGGAAACACCCCTGGCATGCTGCTCATAAATGGCAAAAGGTCGAATCACCAGACTGATGTACAAATTTGCAGTCAAGGTGTGTGGGATAACCACAAGAGGGCTCCTGCTGTCATACGAAATCGTACACGAGACCATAACTCCAGGTGTAATGTAGTGTGTCTGGCATGCAGACAGGCTGCTTGCAAACCTTCAAAAAATATTCAAATGGCTCTGAGCACTATGGGACTTAACATCTGAGGTCATCAGGCCCCTAGAACGTAGATCTACTTAAACCTAACTAACCTAAGGACATCTCACACATCCATGCCCGAGGCCGGATTCGAACCTGCGACCGTAGGGGTCGCGATGTTCCAGACTGAAGCGCCTAGAACCGCTCGGCCACTCCGGCCGGCTGAAGTCACAAATGGATATGGTTTGGAGTCAGTGGAGTGCACGCTGTAGGGCGTCATGGCTTGGAGCTGTCCTTCAACTAATCGATTTGTAACAGTTCATTGTGTCACTGCGGTGCCAACTGCTTCTCAAATTGCTGTTGCAGGAGCAGTACGATGCGCCAGAGCCGCAAGCCGAGCACGATGGTTCCCCCTCTCAGTAGTGCTGGCTACGTGACCGTCCTTAGCCCGGTGTTCTTGCGAGCCTTCATTCTCGCGACCAATGCTACCAGCAGTTATGTACAGTGCCTACATTCCTGCAAAGTCTCTCTGCAATATCGCAGAAGGAACATCCAGCTTCTCGTAGTCGTATTACACGACCTCGTTCTTATTTAGTGAGATCACACGTGATTCGAACCTTCGACCTTAGCAGCTGCGTTGTTCCGGACTGAAGCGCCTGGAACAACTCAGTCACAGCGGCCGGCTTTTTCCCGCCAGAGAAAAAAAAACTTTACGTACTGAGAAGGAGTTTCTGGTTACCTGAGACTCCGTAGAGATCGTAGTGCAGAAGATGTACAAGTTAGTAGATATCAAAGGACCATAACGGTGTACTGCAAAAGATTTGTGTGTACCAAGTGAGGCAGTGTCTATGTTGGATACAGAGCGCGACTCGTGCGGCATTACTGGATGGTGTCTGTCACTACATTTGACCAAACTGACTGTAATTGGTTTTCTGACGCCGTATTTCTTTTGTTTTCTGTCGGCGGATGCTGAATCATCAGTCTCTTGACTGATTTCATGTATCTCGCCACGGCTTCCTCTTCATCTCAGAATAGTATGTACAGAGAACGTCGTAACTTGTTTGTTATATTGAAAGGTGGCTGTATCTTTTAGACCCTTTCAGCATCGGAAATGTATGAAGTTTACGTACGATTGTCTAGCAGCAGACGATTTTAACTGCGCTCTCTACTTTGCTGCAGTCAACTATCTGCTCGAACACTATCTGATCAAAAGTATTCGGACACTTATTAGTGGATACTTATGCGGTGTAGGGCACTGCTATTTTTTTCGAGTGGTACAGTGATATACGGACGTTGCTCACTGTTACTGCAAGGATCGCACGGAGAAAGTGGGTCCGGACAATTACAACAGACCTAACCTGTATGGTGCAGCGAGAACCAGCCCCACAGCACTGAAGAGTTACCTCAGACCAGAGGCGTCATACCGCTGGCGCAGTAGGAGGTAGGGTCTCTGTAGCATCGCTGTCCTGATTACCGCACGGCAAAGGGGAGGGGGCGGGGCACTGCTGCGGGTTAGGTGGTGGAAATCAACATTTCGTCACAACATGGGCCAGCCAAGCCCATACAAACACCACTCATTGTTTGAAAATGTATGCAGTCAGGTGGCAATCATCTGCGAACAGAGAGCTAGGCCAACCTACGAATCGACATGTATCTGCGAGCTGCCAAGCCGGACCTTGCTCCTACTAGCAGCGGGCCTGCCAATATGACCAGTAGGCCTCTTGCAGGCCAGCCGTCAGACACCGCCGGGTTCCACATTGGTGGCACACAGTTTGGAGCAACGTACCTATTCACTCGTCTTGTCTAGGCAAGCAACCAGCGGCACCTGCATGTCTGGGCATCGTGGCTGCGCTCTGCGTCCTTCTGCACTGAGCTTCCGCCGCTGCTGAGGTCAGCACGTTGGCGCAGCCGCTGCCGACTCTGCTCCTCCGGCCATGCGGCATCTGGCTGAGGGGAACAGCTGACGGCGCAGCTCTGCAGGAGCAAGCGTCCTGGGGGGCGCGGGAACGACCCAACGCCGTCACCACTGTCTAAGGCAACAACCTTCTTTCTTCTTTCCCACTGCCACTTTGCAATTAGAGCCGCTGCCTCTATAATATACGCTACTGACCATTAAAATTGTTACACCACGAAGGTGTTGTGCTACAGACGCGAAATTTAACAGACACGAAGAAGATCCTGTGATATACAAATGATTAGCTTTTCGGAGCATTCACACAAGGTTGGCGCCGGTGGGGACACCTAAAACGTGCTGACAGGAGGGAAGTTTCCAATCGATTTCTCATACACAAACAGCAGTTGACCGGCGTTGCCTGGTGAAACGCGATGCCTCGTGTAAAGAGGAGAAATGCGTTTCCGACTTTGAGGAAAGTCGGATTGTAGACTATCGCGATTGCGATTGCGATTTATCGCATCGCAACATTGCTGCTCGCGTTGGTCGAGATCCAATGACTGTTAGCAGAATATGGAATCGGTGGTTTCAGGAGTGTAATACGGAACGCCGTGCTGGATCCCAACGGCCTCGTATCACAAGCAGTCGAGATGACAGGCATCTTATCCGTATGGCTGTAACAGATCGTGCAGCCACCTCTCGATCCCTGAGTCAACAAATGGGGACGTTTACAAAAGACAACAACCATCTGCACGAACAGTTCGACGACGTTTGCAGCAGCATGGACTATTAGCTCGGAGACCATGGCTGCGGTTACCCTTGACGCTGCATCACAGACAGGAGCGCGTGCGATAGTGTACCCACCGGCGAACCTGGGTGCACGAACGGCAAAACGTCTTTTTTTCGGATGAATCCAGGATCTGTTTACAGCATCATGATGGTCGCATCCGTGTATGGCGACATCGCGGTGAATGCACATTGGAAGCGTAAATTGGTCATCGCCATACTGGCGTATCATCCGGTGTGATAGTATGGGGTTCCATCGGTTACACGTCTCGGTCAGCTCTTGTTCGCATTGACGGCACTTTGAACAATGGACTTTACATTTCAGATGTGTTACGACCCGTGGCTCTATCTTTCATTCGATCCCTGCCAAACCCTGCATTTCAGCAGGATAATGCACGGCCGCATGTTGCAGGTCATGTACGGGCCTTTCTGCATACAGAAAATGATCAACTGCTGCCCTGGCCAGCACATCTCTAGATCTCTCACCAATCGAAAACGTCTGGTCAATGGTGGCCGAGCAACTGGCTCGTCACAATACGCCAGTCCACTACTCTTGACGAACTGTGATATCGTGTTGAAGCTGCATGGGCAGCTGTACCTGTAGACGCTATCCAAGCTCTGTTTGACTCAATGCCCAGGCGTATCAAGGTCGTTATTACGGCCAGACGTGGTTGTTCTGAGTACTGATTTCTCAGGATCTATGCACCCAAATTGCGTGAAAGTGTAATCACATGTCAGTTCTAGTATAATAAATTTGTCCAATGATTACCCGTTTCTCATCTGAATTTCTTCTTGGTTTAGCAGTTTTAATGGCCAATAGTGTAGCATATTGCATTTTCTACAGTTCGTCTGCTAGCCATCGCATCGGTCGCCCAAAAACCCTCACACAAAACCTATATTAACACAATGGCCCATACACTTACAGCTATACGCTCAGGTGACAAAAGTCGTGTGATGGAGCACCTAAACAGATGCCGGTAGTATCCCGAACACAAGGTATAAAAGTGCAGTGCACTGGAAGAGCTGTCATTTGTACTCGGGTGATTAATGTGAAAAGATTTCCGGCACGATTATGGCCGTCCGATAGGAATTAACAGACATTTAACCCGGAGTGGTAGCTGGAGCTAGGCGCACGTGATATCCGTTTCATAAACTGTTAGGGAATTCAATATTCCGAGATCCATAGTGTTAAGAGTGTGCCGAAAATATAAAATTTCAGGCATTGGGTCTAGCCCCGGAAAACGTGGCGACCAACGGCCTTTATTTAATGACCAAGAGTAGAGTTGGCAGTGCTAACAGGAAAACAGCACTGCATCAGATAACCGCAGAAATAAATGTGGGGCGTATAACGAACGTATCCGTTTGGATAGTGCTGCGAAATTTGGCTTTAATGGACTGTGGCAGCAAACTATCAGCGCGAGTTCATTTGCGAACAGCACGACATCGCCTGCAGTGCTTCTCTTGGGCTCATAACCATATCGGTTGTATCCTAGACGACTGGAAAATCGTGGCCCGGTCAGATGAGTCCCGATTTCAGCTGGTAAGAGCTGGTTTAATGGTTCGAGTGTGGGGCAGACTCCACGAAGCCATGGCCCAGGCTGTCAAGAAGGCACTGTGCAAGCTGCTGGTGGTCCCATAATGCTGTACTCGGGTCCAACTGAAATGGATGTGTTCGGCTACTTGGAGACCATTTGCGCGGGACTTCATGTTCCCAAATATATCAGTCCACAATTGATCGCGATTGGTTTGATGAACATTCTGGACAGTTCGAGCGAATGATTTGGCCTCCCAGGTCGCACGACATGAATCGCATCGAACATTTATTGGACATAATCGAGGTGATGTCTGATTAATAATGATATTTCAATGAACAACTATGAGTCAGCATGCAGACAACAACCCCTCGCGTCATGGTAACCCTGCCACTGTATGGGTCATCCAACCCAGGATGTGTCCACCTTTCACCTTTATGACAGCATGAACTCTGCTGCGAAGCTTTCTGTGTGTCTGTGGACAAACGGCACCTGGCTCTTCCTCGAGAGAATATAGTGATCTTGGTCGCTAGATTCTGGAACGAAGTCGGTGTTCTAATTCTTCCCAAAGGAAGTTCAAGTAAATCTAAGGGATAGGTTCAAGTTATTGTGACACATTCTTTTGAAACAAATTACATTTATGACAGTTCCAATATGGAACAAACAGTTCTTCATAAATAATACTCATGCCCCACTAGCATTTCCTTCATTACAAGGCTTCGAATCCCCAGTTAGTGTTACAAACTGATGAGCTCGCACACAATTACAATGACAATTACTTCCCACACCATTTTAATAAAACAGACACCCAACTTACATGAAATATTTTCACACTTTCGATGGTTAACTATCAGCCGTATAATGGAATTACAGCTATAAAAAACTGGATTTCCTGCTTATGGTCAGGTCTTGAAGTGTGCTCGGATAGCTTTATGGTAAGGCGACCACTCGCGTTAAGCGGGAAATCCGTGTTCGAGTCCCGGTTTGCGTAAATTTTCACTTTCTTCATTCCGTTATACGGTTGAAGGTTGTCCATATACGCAATTGCGCATATGTTTCATGTATTTCATAACGGCTGTAGTCGCGACAGTGCCTGTTCCTTCTACATGTGTGTATGTCTGAAGGAACATTGCATCGTACTTTTGAATACAGGCACGGAATTATTGTAGACACTAATCTCTTAATTATAATTAACAGTCGGGTATAATTTAATGATGTGGTCATGAAGCCAGAAACAACGTCAGCAATCTTAGAGAATACACCCCTTCCAACCATTAAATACTTTTATTGAACGATGTATTGCAACATACTCAAACAACGAACAACGTTATCTTTTGCATGTCCATCAACCAGTTCAAATAGCGACACAAATCATTAATTATCTGTATAATACAATTCAACGCCATTCTTATTCTTCGTAACGGGTCGATCCTGATAAATCTCAGACAGTTACAACCCAGTCAGTGTGGTTTACTTAATGATACCATAGCCCCGTATTCAGCTAGAGTAACGCCAGGGAGCAACGCCCGACAAATCAGAAGTCGAGCGCGCAAGTTTTCTCCAGAATTGGTCCCAACTACTACACAAAATAACATTGATGTTTGATGGTAACCGATACAGTCATTGATAAGGAACAAGTAACCGCTCTGCAGTGGTATGGCCAGCAGAGCTGTGGACGGAGAGCGAGGTGACTTCTTGGTACTTCGAGGCTGAAGGCTGAATGCAGAAGAAATTCCACCGGTGTGCCTGGTAAGCCGCAGCAGGGACTAGACAGCGCTGCGCTGCAGCCAGAGGAACGCGCAACTCGTGACGACTTGCAGTCAGCACAGTTATCGCCCACAAACCGTTGCTTCGCAGGACTTTATGACAGGGTACACTGTCCTGATGCTTCAAACAATTTCCATCTCCGACCTGTTACGCTAATGTATTCAGTACACAGTCCTGTAAAGTGTATGCATATCTTTCCACATTTAGCGTTTTCTTAAGCGCAAGCTAGGGGCATACACTAACTATCCAGCTCATGTTCTGATAGTTCTTTCGTGTTTCAGCTTCGCAATTACACCACCAACAATCGAAATGGGCAGCTTTAAAAGGGTTGAAATGTCCCTAGTGGATTTGTTACTCAGGTTATGTCCAACGGTCAGTCTACGTTCGAAGCGACTGAGTTCTCTGAGTCATTCCGCTGTTACTGCTTCTCTACTGATGACACAGTACTCCCTGTCTATTTTTATACAGTTGAAGTCCGCCTCTCGTCACATCTAGTGGTCAGTTCCACACTACATTGGGTATCCAGACATTTTTTTATGGTTCAAATGGCTCTAAGAACTATGGGACTTGAAATCTGAGGTCATCAGTCCCCTAGACTTAAAACTACTTAAACCTAACTAAACTAAGGACTCACACTTATCCATGCCCGAGGCAGGATTCGATCTTTCTCTTCACTTTTCATCTCTTCATCTCTCTCTCCCTAGCGTTTATCCCGTATAGTGTGGGGTCCACTTTTTTATGATTTGACAAATGGGCGAATGTCACAGTCGTCAGTTGACTTCCATAGGGAAGTCTAGTACACCTGCTGGCTGTGGATCGTGTAGACTTTGTTTGCTTTGCGTAATATAGTGTTTTATCTGCTTGAGTACAGTATTTTCTTAACTGAAGATAGGGGACCACTCCAACATTTGCCTAAACCAGCGAGGAAAACTTCCAAAAAACCACAGTCGTGCCGGCTAGTATACCAGACCAGCCGTCTTTAATGTGCCGCTAGCGTTCGATCCTTGTCTGTCTAGGTTCCCGTTTCGCAAGCTAGCGCGCCAAGTCCCAGTGGTGATAAGACTTTCCAGAAACTTTGTCGTAACACGTATTTGAGTTATTTTTGTTATGTCTCACACTCCTTCTGGCTGGAATGTGTGAGCGTGATAGCCGGCGAGACAATAGGACGGAGAGCGCAGCGGCGGCGAGGCGCGTGGCGGCCAGCGGGCTGAAAGGCCGGCCTCCAGACGGCGGCCGTCCTCGCGGCAGGGAGGCCACCGCGGCCCTGCCAGTCGCTGCGCCGGGGGATACTGGGCACTGCTGCCAACCGCAACATCAAACAACGCCGCCTGCGTCATTCACCGAGGTCTACATAAACCGGGGGTCACCCTCATACTAGGCTCGTTCGATCAACAACGCCCCAAATATACACCACTGCCCATTAAAACTGCTACACCAAGAAGAAATGCAGATGATAAATAGGTATTCATTGGACAAATATATTATACTAGAACTGAGATGTGATTAGATTTTCACGCAATTTGGGTGCATAGATCCTGAGAAATCAGTACCCAGAACAACCACCTCTGGCCGTAATAACGGCCTTGATACGCCTGGGCATTGAGTCTAACACAGCTTGGGTGGAGAGTACAGGTGCAGCTGCCCATGCAGCTTCAACACGATACCACAGTTCATCAAGAGTAGTGACTGGCGTATTGTGAGGAGCCAGTTGCTCGGCCACCATTGACCAGACGTTTTCAATTGGTGAGAGATCTAGAGATGTGCTGGCCAGAGCAGCAGTTGAACATTTTCTGTATCCAGAAAGGCCCGTACAGGACCTGCAACATGCGGCCGTGCATTATCCTGCTGAAATGCAGGGTTTGGCAGGGATCGAATGAAAGATAGAGCCACGGGTCATAACACATCTTAACTGTAACGTCCACTGTTCAAAGTGCCGTCAATGCGAACAAGAGGTGACCGAGACGTGTAACCAATGGCACCCCATACCATCAAGCCGGGTGATGCGCCAGTATGGTGATGACGAATACACGCTTGCGATGTGTGTTCACCAGGATGTCGCCAGACACGGATGCGACCATCATGATGCTGTAAACACAACGTGGATTCATCCTAAAAAAAGACGTTTTGCCATTCTTGCACCCAGGTTCGTCGTTGACTACACCATCCCAGGCGCTCCTGTCTGTGATGCAGCGTCAAGGGTAACCGCAGCCATGGTCTCCGAGCTGATAGTCCATGCTGCTGCAAACGCCGTCGAACTGTTTGTGCAGATGGTTGTTGTCTTTCATACGTCCCCATCTGTTGATTCAGGGATCGGGACGCGGCTGCACGATCCGTTACAGCCATACGGATAAGATGGCTGTCATCTCGACTGCTAGTGATACGAGGCCGTTGGGATCCAGCACGGCGTTCCGCATTACCCTCCTGAACCCACCGATTCCATATTCTGCTAACAGTCATTGGATCTCGACCAACGCGAGCAGCAATGTCGTGATACGATAAACCGCAATCACGATAGGCTACAATCCGACCTTTATCAAAGTCGGAAACGAGAAGGTACGCATTTCTCCTCCTTACACAAGGCATCCACCAGGAAACGCCGGTCAGCTGCTGTTTGTGTATGAGAAATCGGTTGGAAACTTTCCTCATGTCAGCACGTTGTAGGTGTTGCCACCGGCGCCAACCTTGTGTGAATGCTCTGAAAAGCCCATCATTAGCATATCACAGCATTTTCTTCCAGTCAGTTAAATTTCACGTCTGTAGCACGTCATCTTCGTGGTCTAGCAATTTTAATGGTCAGTAGTGTATTTTTTCCAGCCATTAATGTGTGTAAAAAAAACTTTCCTTTGGGTGCTTAGCATCTGCACGTGTGCAGATGGGAGCGTCTTAGCCCGTTTTACGCGAGCGACTTTCTGCTCAAAAACCGACTACTCGACATGCGTATTCATTCCTACTAGAGTGCTCGTACAAGAGAGACGAAGTATCGGAAAGCAAAAAGGTATTTATGTTTTACAGAGAAAAATTTATGCACAAATAAAAACGTAGATGGATAAACGTGTTATTTTATTTATTTACAACATGTTCCATTACAATATTTGTAATACTACATGCATGTGTGTGTGTGTGTGTGTGTGTGTGTGTGTGTGTGTGTGTGTGGTGTAATGCTTGTGTTATATGATGATGAGAGAAGCGAGAGGGTAAAATCTGGTGCCAGCAGATAGCCTACTCTTTGCTAATAGCTCCAGTGGGGCCGCCAAGTTTAACGTCCCCATCCGACGGACGAATAAGCATGAACGGAGTCACAAGCCCTCAATTGATGAGACACTTTTGAGATATTTGTTATTTAAACCAGGACATTGGCGAGAAGGTTGTTGATCATGAACTTTGCGCCACCACCTTTACTCCCCTTGCTGGTCAAGTACTGTCAGTGAAAACTTTTTCCACTACCAGGCTTACACCCGGGTCGAGCGCTATCGCACAAGAGTGTGTTAGCGACCGCGACCACATAGGCGATCCAGATGAATGTGTTGTAATGAATATTATTTCGACAGAGAAAAGGTCAGAATTATTTGACGAGAAAAAAATTTTCATTGATTTTTGGCACTTAGCAAGGAAACAAGACATTAGAAATACAGTACATTTTACTTCCTATTTATTGCTTTGGATTTCTCTCATACGTGTACTGTTCTGCGGGTTACGGGATGACTCATTTTTCCGGCATTGTTGCTCTTTATCCAGACAAAGGCTAATTTGAAGTCTGATAGAATAATCTTATGTTCTTCGGTAGTATACTGAACGGAAAGAAGAGATTCCAAGATTTCGATTCGCTCCGATGACGGGATTGTGTTTTGCAGGTTTAAATTTCCGACCACATTGCCGTCTATTGTTTCAGTATGCACTGCCTGCACCATCTCCATTCTTGGATCCATCTGTGTACATAACGTTCGGACTGTGGAAACCAGGTAAAGTTCTTGTGTATTGAAAGTATTTGTCAGTGTTAGGTCCAATGATGTATGGTTCTGTGGTAGAATTGTTAAAGTGGTATTCATTAAATAGTTTTGCTTCGGATGTAGCTCATCTGACATCGTTCATACTCTCCACGTATATACCCGCAAAGGATTACGTGTTCTTATTAATCCAATACCTTTCTGATGCACTTCTAAGTGTTCTGAGAAACTTGTGAGCGGCTCATAAGGCATTTTTGACTAGCTTTGTTCGCTTCAACAAGAGGCATTAGTTGGTGTAGACGCCATGATTCCATTGCAGATTATAAAAACTTTACGTAGCAAATTACTTCGTTTTCCTAATAGGCGGTTTACTGTGACTCAAAGACGTGCTAATCAAAGTGTGGGCGTACCAGTGCTCTATATATGTTCAGACACGTATTTCGATCTGCTTTTCATCTAATACCAGTTTTCGCCCATATTACGCTGATCTTTTCTCGCATCTGTTTATTATTTGTCTAATATGTGCGTCTCACTTTATTCACCTGTGAACACAGAGACCCGGTTATTTTACCATCTTTGTCTTAGGGAACAAGGGAGACAATGTTGACCGTCGAGGTAATCCTTACTTGTTCTTCTGTTGCCCATTAAGTTGCTTTTTTGGTCAAATATTTGAGTCGAGCGGAAAGAAGACGACCTATAAATTACACAATGCGTTTTTGTTCGAATCTTCATGTCCTAACGAAGTATGGGATATGACAAACGGAGTATCAAATTGACTAGCTTGAAATTTAGTTTTGCCAAAGGTATTTAATTAGTTGAAAGTAATCAGGGTAACTAAGAAAAATTAATTAGTGATTTGACAGAACATTTTTGTTAGAATTTTCATAGCCAAGCGACGATTGGAAAAGTGACAAATATAGCATCAAACCGACCAGTGTGATCTCTGGTTTTGCAAAACATTTTATTACTTGAAAGCATTCATGGTAAGTAAGAAAAAACCTAATTATTGATTTGAGGGAAAATTGAAATATTCCACGAGCAGCGTCAAAAAACTGATCTCTTCAAGGCCTAGCTATTTTCCGCAATAAAGAATCCTTCAAATGTCAGGAAAGGGACTGCACGTTTCAATCGACACCTCATTTGCTGTGCATGAATTAGACAATCATTCAAAGGCGCATCGAATGTTTCTCTGATTAGTGTTACATCTTAACTGTAGACACATTATTTCATAAAATAATTGACCGGTTTTTCCCCAAAAACACTTTTACGTAACTTTCATAAACATACTGCCTACCGGCAAAAATGGCCTGAAGAGTTAGCACAAACGAACCGGATACATTAATCTCCATCTACATCTACATCTACATGATTACTCTGCAATTTACATTTAAGTGCTTGGCAGAAGGTTCATCGGACCACAATCATACTATCTCTCTACCATTCCACTCCCGAACAGTGCGCGGGAAAAACGAACACCTAAACCTTTCTGTTAGAGCTCTGATTTCTCTTATTTTATTTTAATGATTATTCCTACCTAAGTAGGTTGGGCTCAACAAAATATTTTCGCATTCGGAAGAGAAAGTTGGTGACTGAAATTTCGTAAATAGATCTTGCCGCGACGAAAAACGTCTTTGCTTTAATCACTTTCATCCCAACTCGCGTGTCATATCTGCTACACTCTCTCCCCTATTACGTAATAATACGGGCTGCCCTTTTTTGTACCCTTTCGATGTCCTCCGTCAATCCCACCTGGTAAGGATCCCACACCACGCAGCAATATTCTAACAGAGGTCGAACGAATGTAGTGTAAGCTGTCTCTTTAGTGGACTTGTTGCATCTTCTAAGTGTCCTGCCAATGAAACGCAACCTTCGGCTCGCCTTCCCCACAATATTATCTATGTGGTCTTTCCAACTGAAGTTGTTCGTAATTTTAACACCCAGGTACTTAGTTGGATTGACAGCCTTGAGAATTGTACTATTTATCGAGCAATCGAATTCCAACGGATGTCTTTTGGAACTCATGTGGATCACCTCACACTTTTCGTTATTTAGCGTCAACTGCCACCTGCCACACCATACAGCAATCTTTTCTAAATCTCTTTGCAACTGATACTGGTCTTCGGGTGACCTTACTAGACGGTAAATTACAGCATCATCTGCGAATTTGTATCATCTTTTCTTCTAGTGATACTGACTAACATTATTATAATCGAGGACGTTGAGAGTAAGCGTTATTCTGAGATGAAGAGGTTGACACAGGAGAGGACCGCATCAAACCAGTGAGACGACTGACGACAGAAAAAAAGTACCGTCCGGCACATGTGTTACGAAGATTCGACGTCGACCAACTACGGTGTTGTTCCAAAACTATCACTGGCAACAAGACTTTTTGCCAGAATATCCTCTTCTGTCGCACAAAAGACTTTTCTTATGACGTGAGGGATCAGGTCAGGTGAACAAACAGAACCTCTTCTTTCTAAGCATTTCTCAGAGAACGTCTAATGGTGGTGTTCACTTTAAAATTGTACAGTTTGAAGCTGGGACCCATAAGATTTAAAATACGACTCGCACGGAGATCTAGTGGGATATCAGCTAATATCGTGTCAAACTGTTTATCAGAGACACAGATTATACTAATACAGCTAAGCGGAGAGAAGCAGACGCCGGACTGTTCACTAGTGATTGACTATATCTGTCCGTCAACTCACTGCATATTCGTATTTGTGTCGATGGGTCTTTACGACTACACACTTCAAATAAGAGTTTTGCATCACCTCGAATCCGAGAGTTCCGGAACCAGTACAGAAAATTGGAACAGAGGTCAACACAAACATCATTTCCGCCCTTTTTATTGCTCGATTGCTCGTGAAAACCACACATTGCATGTTGTACCACCATGCAGAGATACCTTCAGAGGTGGTCGTGTAGATTGCTGTACACACCGGTACCTGTAATACCCAGTTGCACGTCCTCTTGCATTGAAGCACGCCTGTATTCGTCGTGGCGTATTATCCATAAGTTCGTCAAGGTACTGTTGGTCCAGATTGTCCCAGTCTTCAACGGCGATTCGGCGTAGATCCCTCAGAGTGGTTGGTGGGTCACGTCGTCCATAAACAGCCCTTTTCAATCTATCCCAGGCGTGTTCGATAGGGTTCATGTCTGGAGAACATGCTGGCCACTCTAGTCGAGCGATGTCGTTATCCTGAAGGAAGTCATTCACAAGATGTGCACGATGGGGGCGCGAATGGTCGTCCATGAAGACGAGTGTCTCGCCAATTTGTTACCGATGAGGTTGCACTTTCGGCCGGAGGATGGCATTCACGTACCGTACAGCCGTTACGGCACCTTCCATGACCACCAGTGACGTACGTCGGCCCCACATGAAACCACTCCAAAACAGCAGGGAACCTCCATCTTACTACACTCGCTGGATGGTGTGTCTAAGGCGTTCAGCCTGACCGGGTTGCCTCCAAACACGTCTCCGACGATTGTCTGATTGAAGGCATTTGCGACATTCATCGCTGAAGAGAATGTGATGCCATTCGGCATGTTGTCGGCCCCATCTGTACCGCGCTGCATGATGTCATGGTTGCAAAGATGGACCTCGCCGTGGACGTCGGAAGTGAAGTTGTGCATCAAGTATTCTATTGCGCACAGTTTGAGTCGTAACACGGCGTCCTGTGGCTGCACGAAAAGCATTATTCAAATCTCCTCCATGTCCGAACAACAACGCTTTGATTCACTCCGAGACGCCTGGACACTTCCCTTGTTGAGAGCCCTTCCTGGCACAAAGTAACAATGCTGACGCGATCGAACCGCGGTATTGATATTCTAGGCATGGTTGAACTACAGACAACGCGAGCCGTGTACCTCCTTCCTGGAGGAATGACTGCAACTGATCGGCTGTCGTACCCCCTCGTCTAATAGGCGCTGCTCATGCATGGTTGTTTACATCTTTGGTCGGGTTTAGTGACATCTCTGAATAGTCAAAGGGACTGTGTCTGTGCAACAATATCCATAGTCAACGTCTGTCTTCAGGATTTCTGGGAACCGGGGTGATGCAAAACTTTTTTTGATGTGTGTATAATCTGAGGATTCTCAGCGCCCATAGCTATTATGATTACTCTTTCAAGCCATGGTTGACTCAGGCTTCATCCCTACAATATTACACAATAAACTAATTTATTATGTCGTCTAAACTACGTTGAGTACAGTCTTGTATTCGATTGGTAGAATTATTCCACAAGACGTTATGCCTCCTAACTTCCGACTCATTTCTTTGCGAACCAAGTTTCTTCATCTCAGGTTGATACATTTTTTCTTCTTCATCATCCCTAAAATCAGTGGTGGCTCAACAAAATATTTACCATTGTGCTAAAATGTGGTGACCTACAGCATTTTGACTAACATATGTACTAATCGTACATTAACTGAATATATTAATTTCACCTTAAACATATTTAAATTTTGTTATTAATCACTTAACACTGTGAGGAAAAAAATTAAAAATAAAAGATTAGTAGCAGCGGGATTCGAATCTGAGGCATCTAAGTGCCGATCAGTGCACTTGACAAGTGGCCTACCGCGTCAGCGGCCGAATTTCTGCTTGAAAATCCTTCAAACTCTGTTTGTAGCTCTTTAGAGAGCTGTTTACCTTTTCCTAAGGCCCATTCAGGCGAAACATTCCAGGGACTTGAAAGGGGCATCTACCTGCTTCGACTCACATAGTCTGAGTCAAATCTGCGTGCCTTGGAGCCCGATCTGCTATTGTTAGATTTGCATTTTGAATAAATCTACATAGCTGTTTAAATCTCACTTTCTCCTCTGGAGGACTGCTGGAAAACGGCCTCTTTAACAGATTATCTACAGAAAACACTTTCATACTAAATTTCCTCATATACTCGTTTTTTTTATCATCAACTACTGCCTTTGACTTAAACGGTAGCAATCGTAACTAAATTGAATATGTTAATTTTTCATACATAAACTGAACTGTTCAAATATATTAATTATAACATATTAAATATGTTAATTAATCGTTTAACACTGCGAGGAATAAAATGAAATAAAAAAAATGTTGGTAGGAGTGGGAATTGAACACAAGCCAGCAAAAGTTTAGTATCCGAGCTAGGGCATGGCGCTATCCGAACTGTTCTGTTTCTCCGGAGTCCTTCTTTCTCTATACTTGCACAAAACGTTACATACACTTTCAAAGAAAAATACTGACTTAGTGCTTTGAGCAACGTAGCGCTCATGGTGCCGGAAGAGATGATGTCACATCAGGGCATGCACAGTCGAAAACAGATAGGTGCGTTCCATCTCTGAGTTGATTGTTGCACGGCTGAGCATCATTTTCGGCACTCGACACTGGTTTCTAGTTAACATGGAGAGAGCGGTACAAAACATGTTTTCGTTCATTTTATTTACATACCAGCATGACGGTAAATTCTCATACAGCTACCATATTAAGCAGATGTTCATTGCAATGTTTCATGCACTTTTCCAAACAGTCTGTGAGATAAAAGTAGGTGTATTTTGCGGCCCAGTCGAAGGGTGATAGGCTGTTTGTTCGTCAAACGAGAAATGTATGTGTGCACCATTGTGCAGCCATTTTGGCAGATGTAATTGTCCACAGCATACTCACGCTGAAGAGGTAGATCAAACAGCAAAACTCAGTCATCTGAGAAAGTCGAAATAAACGTCGTGGTTCATGTTCATGGTAAACTAAATGAGTGAGTACAAGTCACAGTACGAAATATATCCCCAAAACATCGCAGACTCTGTAACGGTATCACTAATCATCTTAAACGACAATCGATGCTAATGTTATACCTCTGCGAGGAATTTTTAAGAAGTTGTGACCGTGAGATAATCTAATGGAAACAGAACAGTCAAGCTGGGATTCGTTTCCGAAACACTACAGCTGAGCATGACTAGCAGTAATCAGGTGGGCCATGAACAGACGTTCTCCCAGTACAAAAACAAGTTGTAACATTACATATTAGTATCGATCGCCAGACTAACTAGGCATTTTTGTGTCAAGCAACATAATAAAGCAGAAGGCAGTGCTAAAGCTAACGTAGCGTTTCTTGGCACACATACTAAACTCTTTCTTTACACCCGTTCACACTACAACACAGTAACCTGACGTTGCAGATAAATGTGCTACTAACTAGTAAGTCAGACAAACAAATGGCCAATGAGATAGTAAACAGTAACATATACCTCTCAACAACACTTACCCTAAATGAACTAGATGCAGCAGTTTATAGAAAAAAGCACCAACACACATGAAACTAGTAGCAATACTAAACAGGGAAGAGCATGGAATGATTCTGATTTAAATCAGGGGGTACGTTAGTCATCATACTCTATAACTTCATTGCTTAGTACAGGCTCTTTGCGCGTGTGCATTAACCAACTTGCATTAGAATAGATAACACAGAAAATATTTCTTTCTCAAACTCGGTTTGAAGCAATTAAACAGAATGCAAATCTAACTACACTGGATCTAAGGATCCTTTTCATTACTTCATTAATTAACTAGCCTAGTACATGAGGCCCTTAAACTTTCATAGTTTGAAGAACCATGCTAATTAACAAAACTACTCCAGTATGTATAAGAAATGGTAAGTATTCTCATCATTAATTATTTATCAAGTAAAGCACAGCAAAGTGTAACTCTTTAAATGAAAAATGTGCTTTGATAAGCAGTCTGTTAACCTACTCAAAATATAATTGTCTGTACAAATGCCAACACAACACTGAATTCAAGTTCAAACACTTTCTTTTGAGATGAACACTGATAAAACTTTGTAATTCTGATCCAAGTGTATAAATGTAACAATTAATAATCTTTTTCATTTCAACTTAACTTCACCATATTCAGGCAGCTTTTCAAGTAAGGCAACTTATTTAAGGAAATGACTGCAGATGGGCTAATGATTCACTGGAAGTGGAGTATTTCTCTAACTATGAAACTGAACTTCAAACTCTATAGCTCCACGCATTAGAAACTATCGTAACTATTTTTATAGCTGCCGAATAAGTCTTTCCCTAATAAATTAGGACACTCGAAATTAAATTCACTAGGATAGGATTCCTGTCCAAAATAATCACTGGTGTAAGAGAGAGTTTTCAGTGACATCACGACTATTATTGAAAGCGACCAAATTTCACAAACACCTGTTCCATTTATTTGGAATGCTAAATATAAACAGTTTAGAGGAAGTCTGATGGTACTGGTGGCGTAATCAGTATTGGCTGTTAACCTGGTTGCGATGCAGTCATGGCAGTTCAGTTGGCCTCGCCCTATTACTGACCTTCTTATCGTCGAAATAATATTTTTATGGTGCTAAAAACCTTGCCAAGATAATTTTATCAGAAAAATAGGGCATCCCAGGCCCATAAATACTGCCCTTAAGTTCTTCTGGCCTCAAAACTCGAAGAATATGAGCCACAATGATCCGCTACTGCTAGCACTGCTCAGTCCAGACTCCCTACCCGTCTCAAAGGACGAATTGGTACTTGCGCGCCAACCACACACTTTCCACTCCACCAGGCTACTTCCGTAGCTTCGGATCTTTCCCACATCTTTTACATTCAACCCTAAGTTCCCTAACTACGGACCAAGTTATTTACTGTACATTATATAACAATCATTCCATTAGTTACTTAAATCTTTAAGCATAAGTTAAACAACATCGTTCAAAAGTTCACATAACTGAAATAGGTGTTCATCCTCAAAGAATTTCCATGATAGATACAACACTGTACATAAGCAACACTAAAAATTGACGTAGAAATATCTATATCGATAAAAAAATAGGTCGAAAATAGGTGTTACAAACCGTCTCCTGCGTGAACTAAGGACTGCAAACACTCCGTATTAATCGCCTCATTGAGTTGTTGGTGAAATTGTGAGATTTGAAAAGAGATTTGTAGAACCACACTGGACACCTGCAGTCAGCTACTGTCCAGTTTGTATGGTGTGTGGCGCACTCAAGACACAAACTTTATGTGCCGCTGCGTGCAAAGGCCTTTTCTGAGGTATCAAACACCAAATGACCATCGCATATGGTTCCCTTATCAATGTTCGCTCGAAAATTGGTTGAGATAGACCTCCATTCACAGACAGCAGCACTTTCTGTCTTCATTCACGAAGTATCTCGTTTTCGGTCCCTGTCGGTAAGGATCCTTTTAGTGTCATTGTTCTTCGGTCATGATACGTAGCTGCGAATGATACTCCATTCCTTGGAGAGATGTTGAGTACCCTATGTTGATACTCCAACAAATCGGACAGATTCATTCACGGTGTGGTCAAGAGCACATTCAAACACTACAGCTTGTTTTTACCATTCCATCACGTCTCCATGTGGACCCAATTTTCTACGTTGAATCCACACATGCGGCTGGCACATACACACCATGTCATATTCCTTTCTGGTGAGCTTGTTTATGCTGATAATTTTGTTAAAAGTGCATCTAAATTAACAGTGTGCCAGGGGTCCGCGATCCCTACGAAAGTCACCTTTCCTGTTCCACTCACAGGGCGAGGGAAAAACGACTATCTGTTTTTCTCCGTAAGAGCCCTCATTTCTGGTATCTTACCTTCGTGGTTCTTACATGTAATGGGACCGCAGTAGAACCGTTCGGCAGTCAGCTCCAAATGCCGGTTGTCTGCATTTTATCAATAGTGTTTCCCGCAAAGAACGTCACCTTCCTTCCAGGGATTCTTACTTGAGTTCCCGAAGCATCTCCGTAACAATTTGGTGTTGTCCGAACCTACCGGTAACAAATCTAGCAGCCCGCCTCTGAACTGCTTCGATATTTTCCATCAATCCGACCCGGTACGGATTCCAGACACCCGAGCAGTACATAAGAATAGATCGCACCCGCGTCCTAAATGCGGTCTCCTTTACAGATGAACCATTCTTTCCTAAAACTCTCCAAATACACCAAAATCGACCATTCGCTTCCCTACCACAGTTCTCACATGCTCGTTCCATTTCATTTCGCTGTGCAATCGCTGTGCAACATTACGCCCAGTTTTTTAAACGACTTGACAGTGTCAAACAGGACACTAGTAATATTGCATCCGAACATTACAGGTTTGTTTTTACTACTGTTTCGCATTAACTTAATTTTTACATATTTAGAACTAGCTGTCGTTCACCACACCAACAAAAATTTTGTCTGAGTGATCTTGTATCTTCCTACAGTCACTCAATTTCGACACTTTTCATACCCCACAGCATCATCAGCAAACAGCCGCAGATTGTTGCCCACCCTGTCTGCAAAATCATTTATTCGTATGCAAAAGCGGCGCTCAAAAAGTAACGAGCCGGAGGCATAATTACAGAAACCAGTACCTGTACGAGGTGCATTCAAGTTCTAAGGCCTCCGATTTTTTTTCTAATTAAGTACTCACCCGAAATCGATGAAACTGGCATTACTTCTCGACGTGATCGCCCTGCAGACGTACACATTTTTCACAACGCTGACGCCATGATTCCATGGCAGCGGCGAAGGCCTCTTTAGGAGTCTGTTTTGACCACTGGAAAATCGCTAAGGCGATAGGAGCACGGCTGGTGAATGTGCGGCCACGGAGAGTGTCTTTCATTGTTGTAAAAAGCCAAAAGTCACTAGGAGCCAGGTCAGGTAAGTAGGGAGCATGCGGAATCACTTCAAAGTTGTTATCACGAAGAAACTGTTGCGTAACGTTAGCTCGATGTGCGGGTGCGTTGTCTTGGTGAAACAGCACACGCGCAGCCCTTTCCGGACGTTTTTGTTGCAGTGCAGTAAGGAATTTGTTCTTCAAAACGTTTTCGCAGGATGCACCTGTTACCGTAGTGCCCTTTGGAACGCAATGGGTAAGGATTACGCCCTCGCTGTCCCAGACCATGAATACCATCATTTTTTCAGCACTGGCGGTTAACCGAAATTTTTTTGGTGGCGGTGAATCTACATCTACATCTACATTCATACTCCGGAAGCCACCCAACGGTGTGTGCTTCCATTGAGCTGACTGGCGCCTTGTTTCTGGATTGAAAAATAGCATCCACGTCTCATCCATTGTCACAACGAAAAGAAAGTCCCATTCATGCTGTCGTTGCGCGTCAACATTGCTTGGTAACATGCCACACTGGGAGCCATGTGGTCGTCCGTCAGCATTCGTGGCACTCACCTGGATGACACTTTTTGCATTTTCAGGTCGTCATGCAGGATTGTGTGCACAGAAACCACAGAAATGGCAACTCTGGTGGCGATCTGTTCAACAGTCATTCGGCGATCCTCCAAAACAATTCTCTCCACTTTCTCGATCATGTCGTCAGACCGGCTTGTGCGAGCCCGAGGTTGTTTCGGTTTGTTGTCACACGATGTTCTACGTTCAATAACGAACGCACTTTCGACACATCCATAACTCCATCACCACATGTCTCCTTCAACTGTCGATGAATTTCAATTGGTTTCACACCACGCAAATCCAGAAAACGAATGATTGCACGCTGTTCAAGTAAGGAAAATGTCGCCGTTTTAAGTATTTAAAACAGTTCTCATTCTCGCCGCTGGCGGTAAAATTCGATCTGCCGTACGGTGCTGCCATCTCTGGGACGTATTGACAATGAACGAGGCCTCATTCTAAATCCGGAAAAAAAAAATCGGCGGCCTTAGAACTTGAATGCACCTTGTATGTTAGAAGTATCGACCCTACCTCTTGAGACACTTGTTCCACTGTGACACAAGACGGTGAATGGCTGTCTCATAAAAATCCCGGGGCTGCGGTGTTAACCAGTTCCGCACGTACAGCTGGACGTCGTCGTCCACACGAGTGCAGCAAAGGTTATGCTGACGTTCTTCTTTGACCAAGATGGCCTCCTTCTGATTCACTTCTGCAGCACGGGACAACAGTGCTCTGCTCCACGATAATGCAAAGCTTCATACGGCCAACACAGTCGCAGCACTCTTGCAGAAATTTAATTGGGAGGTTCTCGGCCACCCTCCATACATTCCGGACCTCTCTCCCTGTGATTAAGCTAGTTTTGGTCCCCTTAAAAAGGCTCTGAGGGCCAAACGTTTCACCTCGGACGACGACGTCCAGCTGTACGGGCGGAACTGGTTAAAATCGCAGCCACGGGAATTTTATGAGACAGCCATTGGCCGCCTTGTGTCACAGTGGAACAAGTGTCTCAACAGCCAGGGTCAATACTTCTAACACACAGGTACTGGTTTATATAATTATGCCTCGGCTCGTTTCTGTTTGAACGTCCTTTATTTATAGAGAACAACAGCGGTCCTATCACACATTCGTAAGGCATTCCTGACGGTACCCTTTTCTTTGACGAACTCGCGCCGTCGAGGGCAACATACTGGGTTCTATTACTTAAAAAGTCTTCGAGCCATTCACATATCTGTGGACTTATTCCACATGCTCGTACCTTCACTAACAGACTGCAATGCGGCGGCGTGTCAAATACTTTCCGGAAATCTAGACATCTACCTGTTGTCTTAGATCCATAGTTCGCAGTATATCATGTGAGAAAAGGGTAAACTGACTTTCACACAAACGATGGTTTCTAAAACTATGTTGACACGTGGACACAAGCTTCTCAGTCCCAAGAAAGTTTATTATATTCGAACAACGAATATAGCCAAAGATTCTGCAGCAAACCGAGGTCAGGGATACTAGTCTGTAATTTTGCGAGTCCGTTCTCTTACCCTTCTTATATACTGGAGTCACCCGCGCTTCTTTCCAGTCGCTAGGGACTTTGTGCTGGGCGAGAGATTCACGATAAATGCAAGCTAGGTAAGGGTTTAGCGGTGTACTCTTTGTAAAACCGGATAGGGATTCCTCTAGACCTGGTGATTTATTTGCTTTCAAATCTTTCATTGTTTCTCTGCGCCAAGGATGCTTGTTTCTGTGTCGTCCAAAAGGGAGTGTGTCTGATGGTCAGATGAGGCTATGTTTGTACTATTCTCCCTTGTAGCGGTTTCGTTAACGTGAAATTTAAAACTTCGGCTTTAGTTTACGAAGTTTTACGCTGTACCGTATTTTCGTGTTCGCGTCAACCGCGCCAGACACCCACTGGATTGCAGTGAGTGTTAACCATTGTTACAGGGTGTGTTGCAATACCGAAAATTCTGATCTGTGAAAGAGATTAACCGTAATTACAAGGTGTGTCTGCTTCATATTAAGTAGGAACAGTATACATAAACCAAACAGTGTGAAACATCTTGGCAATCGTTATTTCGAAAGCCTTGATTATTGTGCTGAACGTTTTGGAGCAGCCGTACTCCTATTAGAAACGACCCCCGAAGCAGCTAAATCCGATGAGCACTTACCTATTAGGTCACGGTCACATCAAAATTAAAGTTAGGCTGCTGTCTGGTTAACAACAATCGACGTCATATTAATCAGGAGTACCCCAAATGTACCAAAAAACTGAAAAGTACATCTGGTAACACAATTACCATGGACATTTAAGCGGGTGTTGAATAAGACGTCGGAGAAAGTTCACTTTTTTTTTCTTTGGGGTAAAAAGTCTGTTAAGGCTGTGTAATGCAGCCACATGTTCTGAGAACCCAAAAATCTTCACACTCGTTTAGTCTGCATCGTGTGTTGAATAACAACTTTGAGAATGTAACATTTTATCGTTGATAGATAATGCTGGTGCAGTAACTCAGGCATCACAATCGACACATCTCTCTTCTTTTCACATAATGCTCTATTAGTCCCTTTTGTAACAAAATGTAATAATGCCTTACCAATATATAGAACTATGAAATCAAACAATTGTAAATATCACAGATTACGGCCTTCTCGTTTAGCATTCTGGCTGTCGAGTTTTTTGTAAAAATTTCCTTAACAATTATGGGTTTTTTAACTTCAAGTCAATGCTTTTCTAAAAAAAATTGATTATGTTCGGCTCAAGGAACAGATACTAGTCGCGTACATCAAGGAGCTATTCCAAATAACGTTTACGTATCTTCCCTAGTGATGTAAGAGCTGGGGACGCCAGCTTTAACATTGCAAGAGCGGAAAACATTGTTAATCCCTTTTTATTGTTTTGAAATTTAGCTGCGATAGATTTCATTTCAGGAAGAAAAAAATCATGTGACAAGCGATGTATAGGACACCTGCAAGTGTTTTATCCGAATGAGAAGTAGCTCATATGTGTTGGTAGGCTACCCAAATGTTTCAGAGGCTGACTTCTTGGCCTATAATTGAATCGTGACATATGTATACAAGGGCAGTGTACGAGCCCAGATAACCTACGATATTATATGTTACTTTCACATGAGTCACCATAACCACAGCTGGAACTTTCTAATTGCAGTGTGTCACTTTCAGAGTGTCTCGGCACATACAGCTGCACCACCCATGCGCCCCGCGGAGTAGCCGCGCGGTCTGTGCGCCTTGACACTGTTTGCCCGCTTACCCCCATCGGAGGTTTGTGTCCTCCCTCGGGCATGGGTATGTGTGTTGCCCTTAGCGTTAGTCAGTTTAAGTTAGGTCAAGTAGTGTGTAAGCTTACGGACCGATGACCTCAGCAGTTTGGTCCCATAGAACTTACACTAATTTTCAAAATTACCACTCATGCATGCCATTGGAAGTTTTGGCCAATGTCACAATGGCTACAGTAAACAAATTCTTTTCGTTGAGGAATGCTTCGTTCGGCTTGCGTTTCCGTGGCTCCCCTTCTCGTATTTGTATATCGCCACCTTGCAGAAGCCAACGAACAATTGTTTTGGAGCAATACTATGGAGCGGTATGAAAAAGGACGAGGACGATCATGTAAAATCAGTATTACATAGGAGAACAAAATACATAGATTGATTGAAAGGGTACTGGATAAAGAAGTGCACCTGTATGGAAAATAACCTGCAAGATTCTAGTGCGACCAACACTATAGTATTGTTCCAGTGTTTGGAGAGAAGCAGGGATGACAAGAGCTGGCTAAAGAGTTCAGAAACTCGCTGGTGGGATGGGAACAAGTGTAGCAGAAATGCTCGGCGAAGAGAACCTAGGACGTGTACAGAGGCATTATATAGAGATTAATTTTACCCTCGCTGAATACGTGAACGGAATGGAAAACTACCCTGCTCCGGAATGCTTCAGGACGATCTAGGTAAAGTAACATAACGTACTAACAAATAGTGGAAGTGCGGTAGCATATTGCCAGAGGTTCCAGAGGTGCCCACGAAGTTGGACGTCACACGGCTTGATTGCTCGAAATGGGGCTGGCCCCACAACGCGATGCAGTTGAAGGAACTGGAAAAGACAGCGTGTGTCAAACAACGAGTATTTACCGGGTTCCGTGTGGTGTTCTTCATTATAACAGGGCCCGGAACAACATTTACATCGCTTCACTGGGGGAAGAAGCATCGGGAAACTGGAAGGAGAACGAGTATGATGAGTGTAGGGAGTTTTCCGAACCACAGGCACTGCTGTCCGAAGGAGAAGAGGTCGTCGACCACGGTCAACTACAGCAGCAGATGACTGCCACATCGTGCAACAGGCAAGAAGGGACCCACTTCAAACTGTGTTTGCAGTTGCAATACATTTAACATGAATGTAAGGCACGGTATCTCATACTCCACAGTGGCACACCGACTGCGTGGGGTCGCGTCTTTACCCAGCAACAAGTAAGTTGTGTTCCGTTGACACACGCACATCGGTGGCATCGTTTGCGATGGTACCAAGAGCACAGGGACTAGAGTGGCGTTGCATGAGAGCAGATTCAGTGTGAGTAGTGATTCTGGAGATTCCCTCACATGGCGAGAGGTGAGAGCACCTAGCGCACCGTTTTGACGGTCTGGGTACTATGGTGTGGAAAGGCGTAATGTTGCCTGGGCGTGCTGACCTCCCAATCTCTGAACACGGTACACTCATCGTCAACGTTACTGTGACACTGCGTTGCCTATCTAGTGCACGTTCTTTCAGGGGTGCATTAGGCACTGGTTTCATTTTTGTGGATGGTAAAATGCGACCGCATCGAACAGCGCAGGTGGCAGAGCTCTAGGGATGAGAGGATATTCGGCGAATGGACTGGCCTCCCCAGTCCCCCTACTTAAATCCCGTGGAGCACGTATGGGATGCGTTGGGGAGCCCACATGCACCAACGACCATCCAGAACATGTCAACTGCGCTGGTGAAGGAACGTAACGGCCTACCATAAGAGCTCCTTAGCAACCTTGTGGCCATTATAGGGGCAAGTGGGCAGAGCACACATTTGCGACCGTGGTGATCACATGCCCTATTAAGAACCGCCTTCCGACTTCGGTAATGAGCAGGGGAGCATTACAAATTGCGAAGTCTTATATGTAATTATTGTCTTTGAATAAATGGGCATTCCAGTTCGTTTCATTGCGTGTTTCTTTGAGTTACTTACTTTACTACACATCTACATCTACATTTATACTCCGCAAGCCACCCAACGGTGTGTGGCGAAGGGCACTTTACGTGCCACTGTAATTACCTCCCTTTCCTGTTCCAGTCGCGTATGCTTCGCGGGAAGAACGACCGCCGGAAAGCCTGCGTGCGCGCTCGAATCTCTCTAATTTTACATTCGTGATCTCCTCGGGAAGTATAAGTAGGGGGAAGCAATATATTCGATACCTCATCCAGAAACGCACCCTCTCGAAACCTGGACAGCAAGCTACACCACGATGCAGAGCGCCTCTCTTGCAGAGTCTGCTACTTGAGTTTGCTAAACATCTCCGTAGCGCTTTCACGCTTACCAAATAACGCTGTGACGAAACGCTCCGCTCTTCTTTGGATCTTCCCTATCTCCTCTGTCAAGCCGACCTGGTACAGATCCCACACTGATGAGCAATACTCAAGTATAGGTCGAACGATTGTTTTGTAAGCCACCTCCTTTGTTGATGGACTACACTTTCTAAGGACACTCACAATGAATCTCAACCTGGCACCTGCTTTACGAACAATTAATTTTATATGGTCATTCCACTTCAAATCGTTCCGCACGCATACTCCCAGATATTTTACAGAAGTAACTGCTACCAGTGTTTGTTCCGCTACCATATAATCATACAATAAAGGATCCTTCTTTCTATGTATTCGCAATACATTACATTTGTCTATGTTAAGGGCCAGTTGGCACTCCCAGCACCAAGAGACTATCCGCTTCAGTCTGGAACCGCGCGACTGCTACGGTCGCAGATCCAATTCTGCCTCGGGCATGGAAGTGTGTAATGTCCTTAGGTTAGTTAGGTTTATGTAGTTCTGAGTTCTAGGGGACTGATGACCTCAGATGTTAAGTTCCATAGTGCTCAGAGCTATTTGAACCATTTTTTTCTCTCTAGTGTGGTCAAAATTTCATCGAGCTACGATACTTGGCAGTGACACATCATGCGAAAGTTACTTTCGTCATAATGTTTTAAACGCCAGTGTAATGCTGGTGCGGTATATCATCCTCAACGCAGTGCACAGCTCGCGCAGTATTCTGTTGGCTGTAGACTGTGGCGTTAGCGGTGCGGCCTGCGCTGCGGGGAAAGCCACGCTACCAGGATGTCCGTGACTCAGCGCCGCGCCGCGCCGAGCGCTGCCGAGCGGCTCCGCCGCTGACGTCACTGCGCGCCGGCCTCGTGGGCGTTTCCATGCGGCGCGGGCTGCGCACGTGGACGGCCGCCGCGCTTCGTGGCTGGCGCGTGGCCCGTAACCCTCGCCCGTTACGTAAAGTCCCATAGCCACTCCAACGGTGGCGGCGAAGTCATTAAGAGAGACAGCACAAGCACATATCGAAAGACGAACAGTGCAGGAAACCGCAGTTTCATTTCAGAGGAACCACCTCCGCACCTCGCCTTTGCACTTTGCGACACGGGCCAACAGAGCTGTTGCAGGCGTCATCGTACTTAGCCGGATGGTCACTATCTGAAGTAGCCTACTAGTAGAGGCCGAAACCAGTCATATTTTTGATAACTGAATTTGCAATCGAGACTGTTTTAATAATTTTGCTTAACCGACAGATCTCTGTTTCCCAATAATGTTATTTAAAAATATCTCTCAATCGAGGGAAGTCTTCCGAAGTAAGAGTTATTTCAGAGGTGCCGCAGGGGAGTGTCGGAGGACCGTTGCTATTCACAATAGACAGAAATGACCTTGTGGATGACATCGGAAGTTCACTGAGGCTTTTTGCGGACGATGCTGTGGTATATCGAGAGTAACAATGGAAAATTGTACTGAAATGCAGGAGGATCTGCAACCAATTGACGCATGGTGCAGGGAATGGCAATTGAATCTCAATGTAGACGAGTGTAATGTGCTGCGAATACATAGAAAGAAAGATCCTTTATCATTTAGCTACAATATAGCAGGTCAGCAACTGTAAGCAGTTAATTCCCTAAAATATCTGGGAGTAGGCATTAGGAGTGATTTAAAATGGAATGTTTCAAATGGCTCTGAGCACTATGGGTCTTAACATCTATGGTCATCAGTCCCGTAGAACTTAGAACTACTTAAACCTAACTAACCTAAGGACATCACACATCACCCAGTCATCACGAGTAAAATGGAATGATCATATAAAGTAGATCGTCGGTAAAGCAGATGCCAGACTGAGATTCACTGGAAGAATCCTAAGGAAATGTAATCCGAAAACAAAGGAAGTAGGTTACAGTACACTTGTTCGCCCACTGCTTGAATACTGCTCATCAGTGTGGGATCCGTACCAGATAGGATTGATAGAAGTGATAGAGAAGATCCAACGGAGAGGATCATTTAGTAATCGCGAAAGCGTTACGGAGATGGTAGATAAACTCCAGTGGAAGACTCTGCAGGAGAGACGCTCAGTAGCTCGGTACGGGCTTTTCTTAAAGTTTCTAGAACATACCTTCACCCAGGAGTCAAGCACTATATTACTCCCTCCTACGTATATGTCGCGAAGAGGCCATGAGGATAAAATCAGGGAGATTAGAGCCCACACAGAGGCATACCAACAACCTTTCTTTACGCGAACAATACGAGACTGGAGTAGAAGGGAGAACCGATAGGGGTACTCAAAGTACCCTCCGCCACACACCATCAGGTGGCTTGCTGAGAATGAATGTAGATACAGATGTAGATGTAATCACTGCTGGACCTCGTTTACTTTTAAAGTAAGGTGGATAAAATACAGAGAGCGAGAGAGATCAAACGTTTAGTACGAGATCCACTGTAAGATATTGCTCACTTTTTACGAGGCGTAGTATTAAGGTTTTAATTATCAACTCGGGAAAAAAGAGGAAGAAAGAAGCCTACGACCATCGACCTTTGTGACGATGTTAATCCTTCTCCTCGTATTCTGCCGTCATCCTGAAACTGCTTGTCACCCAAAGGATTCTTCATAAGAGGAAAGAGGAAGCAGTCACTGAGTGTTATGACAGGTGAAATGGTAGGGGAACTGGAGGAGGGGGGGGGGGGAGGGGGAGTGAAATTTGATAGCCCAAAGAAGCTGCCTGTTTTTGACTGGGTCCCGCGCAGAATAAGCTGGGACGTTGTCGTGGAACAAAAACATCTTTCTGCAATGTTTAGTGTTGGCAGCAGTCTCATTAGGAGATTTTAGTAGTACGCGTCTGTGACGGTTTGCCTCTTAAGAGAAAAACCAATTCATTGTGATCAGACGAAACTACTTTCGTTCGCATACAAGTGTGGGTTCTTTGTTTGCTCATTGAGGTGGCACGAAGGAACTGTAACTCATGAACTATTAGTTCACTTTATTACAGTAATGAATAAAAGATTTACTTAACTTTCACACACTTCTTTACCACAGGACAACCGTGTAATTTAGAACTGTCAATGACTAGCAAAGCATCACTTGATTCACTAATTAACAAACTGTTCTCCTGAAGTACAATGTCCCATATTTACGAAAGTACAAGTCCATCTGAAACTTCATCAACTCGTTGGTCCTTTACTATGATGTTGACTTTCAGATGAGGTCACGAACTGGGCTGAGTTCTTGCATGCTCGACGCTATATTGACCTCAGTATGGAGGCTCTGCAGTGCTGGGAGAGAGACGTACTCTTCAGGAGTGCCTCCCATATGTTTTGGATTGCAGCGAGCTCGTCCTAACGTCTGTGGCATCGATTCGCGTTGCCGACTTTGGTTTGGCACCGCAGTCTCTGGACGGTGCCATACTATTAGCATCATACTATGGCAGTCCCACCACGGCGTAGCCTACTGACGAATTTTTCAGAGGTGGTGAATCCACGTTACCACTCTTTGCTTTGTTCTTTTGTCTCCGGACCGTATGACACACCCAGCGCACGTTCATTTTGTTAGGGAGGCTGAAGAAGTCATCTGGAATGACTGACACAGTAGCAATATTTCCGATGCTGCGTCAGTTCGGAGGGGTTTTGGATTGGGTGTGATCAGTGGTGACATCATTCGTGATTTTCAGGATATTGTGTAAGATTTTGAAAACGGATGCGTCAATAATTTTCATTTTTTCCACAATCTCCACGATTGTGATACACTGATCGTCGAGCAGTAGAATCTCCGCTTCCCTTGAGATTCCCACCTCTCCACACTGAAGGATGGTCTGCCTCAGCGTTCTTCGTCACTCAGACTTTTCCGACACAGGTCAAAGTATCCAGTTGTTAATGAGAAAGGTAACAGACTTCTATTTCCAGAATATTCGAAACAGTAACGTACTGTTGAGTAGCCTCGCATTTCAGCAGAAACAATTTACTTAACATATCACTGTTAGGATCCCAGAAGCATTACTCAACTGAGAATGCTATTTACACAGCCACCGAACTAATACTACTTGAATAATAAGCTATCGTCAGTTAGTATTTTTGGTGTTCTTTACAGGGCCTTTGATTGTGTAGACATTTTTACACTCTTACAAATCTTCAGAATTGAAGGCTTTACATATAACTGCTTTGAATGATACTTCATAAACGGAACGCAAAAATTTGTGCTGAGTAATTCAGACAATGTTGCAAAGTAAGAAAATTTGACTGAAGGGGGATTAATCAGAAAGTGAATACCACAGGGTACAATTTTGGGACCGTTCCTATTCCCTAGATATGTGAATCCCTTCCCACGTGACGTTCAAAAACCAGAATTGGAACTTTTTGCAAACGATACTGGTGTAATTGCACATACTGATCAATACTCGAACTGGCAAAGGCAACCGACATCTTTGCAGACAACTACGATCAGCTACTTTTGCTATTTGATACTTCTTCTGCTCTTGGAAACGAACGAATTAACCCTCCCTTCTCCCTGTTATACTTCACACATTTACAATCAGTAATGTCTTAGGGAGTAATTTTCTGGGTAACGCATCACTTACAAAGAAAGTACTGATTGCACAAAAGCGAACAATAAGAATAATACATGGTGTTCATCCGCTGTCGTCATGTATGTACGTCGTCAAGGAATTGGAGTGCCTGAGCGGCTCGAGGCTTCAGTCTGGAATCGCGCGACCGCTACGGTCGCAGGTTGGAATCCTGCCTCGGGCATGGATGTGTGTGATGTCCTTAGGTTAGGTTAGGTTTAAGTCGTTCAAAGTACTAGGGGACTGATGACCTCAGATGTTAAGTCCCATAGTGCTCAGAGCCATTTGAACCATCAAGGAGTTGGACATTTTAACTGCACCATGACAATACATGTATTCGCTAATGAAACTAGTCATAAATAGTCAATCACAATTTGAAAAGAATCGTGATAACCGTAACTAAAACACTACAAGAATAAATGGTCCTTATTACGCATTGTTAAAGCTGTCAGTGGCTCAGAAAGGAGTTCAGTATGCAGAAACAAACATTTTTGGTCATTTGCTCAATAACATAAAAGTTTGGCAGGTAACAAAGCAAGTTCAAATCTAACTTAAAATCATTTCTCCGTGAACAAATTTCTATTTAAAACCAGGTAGGCAGTAGAAAAATAAAGAAATTAATTACTTAAAAAAACAAAAATTGAAACAACAAGTATGTAAGTGTAGTGACACGAATAGCACTAAAAATAATGAGTTCATTGTTGTTGACACTTATCATGTATACGTATCCTGTAAACTGCCACGTTCCTCAACCATTACGATAAAAGAGTCGTTCAAATGACGTATCCAAGAAGTAACTAACTAACCTTCAAGAGTCTACGATACATAACTACCGTGGCTTATGATGAAGCACTGTTGACGCACATTTCCGCTAACTTTGCATGGATTATTGCAGAATTATTTCCCTTCAAATGCAGAAAACAAATTATTGCTCAATACTTTGTAAATAGGATGCATCATTTTGTTTTGGCATCTCTAGCGACGTGGTACAATACTGTGGCGCAGGGATTTAAATGTACACCAGTCCTGTAAGAAAAGAAAAAAATAATTACATAACTTTGTTTTTTGGAGGTATTGACTTCCCCTCGTACAATTCGTCATCATTACGCAATGGTTCGCTTCTTAATGAGCTAATCATCGTCGAGCAATTTTTTTGTTTTTGTTTTAGTACGTTCGTCTGGTACCGTTACCAGGCTCTAATCAGACTCCTGTCGCCCGGGTTTGGAGCTAATCCCGAAATCGAATTTTTCTACACTTTCCTGTCTCTAACACATTAAAAAATAAAGGCCATGAAGAGATGACGTTTACTTTTTGTGAGAAGAGGTTTCCAAGTTAACAGCAGAGATACCTGTCTCGGCTTTTCGAATCTGAAACAATTTATTATACCATAACTAGTTCGCGAGGCTGATCATTACATGGAGATGTTATAGCATCATTGTTCTCTGGATCACGTTCAGTTAGACACTGGCTTCGTAGTTCGGCAGAAAATAACGAAACTTGGAGCACATTTACCGAAATGTGTACGAACGAAAACGTCACTATTTTTACGATACTTACATTTCACTTCCTCGTGCTTTCCATGAGAAATCAATTTCTATACCGTACATTTCCGCCAGCTTACACACGGTTTTTAGGTGCACTTCCAACGTGCTCCTCTAATACCTCCCTCTGATGTTCAGGCTGCATTAGCTCGAAGACTATTTCGTGGTACAATAAATCGTTTCAAATTCAGAGAGCGACTGGTTGCATAACGCATTAACTGTATTCACTCGAGTTGTAACACACAGAAATGCGTAGTGCGATCAGAAACACGTATGTGTTCTATTATAAAAGTTTTTTTTATCTCAAACAGTAAAAAGTTAAAGAGAATGGAAAACAAAGGAAGAAAAACAAAGTAGTAACTACATAAAGCTGGGTAGATCGAATGAAGTAATTGTTTGACCTTTGTTGACGAACTTGTGATAGTAGATAGAGAGTGCGAAGAAGAGAGTAGAACTTCTGAAGGAGAGAGCTGAAAAGGCTGGTGTACAAACAGCGTTTCAAAAGACAGAACACCGAGCGAGGTGGCGCAGTGGTTAGCACACTGGACTCGCATTCGGGAGGACGACCGTTGAAACCCACGTCCCGCCATCCCGGTTTAGGTTTTCCGTGATTTCTCTAAATCGCTTCAGGCAAATGTCGGGATGGTTCCTCTGAAAGGGCACGGCCGAATTCCGTCCTCATCCTTTCCTAATCCGATGGGACCGATGACCTCGCTGTTTGGTCACCTCGCTCGATTCAACCAACCTACGAGAAGACAGGACAAACGATCTCCAAGAATCTTAAAAACAAGAATGTCAACACCAAGAAAACTGATAATTTTAAATATTTGGGTGAAAATGTAAAAAAAAAAGAAGAATCAGTTAAAATCAGGACTGAAAAGAGAAAAGAGCATAAAAAAAGTGAGAAATCCGTACAATATAAAGTGTTTGCTAAAGATCTTAAATTAAGGCTATGTAAACCTGTTATAAATCCAGAAGTCCTCTATGGGCCGGAAACACAACTTTTATCTGCATGTAAAATAGCATTGGAAGTTTGAAAAAGATGGAAAGCAGAATCTTGCGAACAGTAGGCACACACTCTCGCACGCACGTGCGCACGAGTGCACACACACACACACACACACACACACACACACACACACACACACACACACACACACACATACACAAGCACAAACACTCAAACGACGCACCACGAAGGAATTATCCGAACTGGATGAAAATCAGTATATTTGATGTATATACATATACAAACAAATGCTTACAATTTCATAAAAATTGAATGATATATTCAAGAGAAAGAACTGATTCAAGCAGTTATTCGGCTTGGCATTGATTGACAGAGCTCTTGGATGTCCGCCTGACGGATTCGGGCCAAATTCTGTCTAACAGGCGCGTTAGGTCGTCAAATCCCGAGGTGGTAGGAGGGCCCGGACCATAATGCTTCTAACTTTCTCAATTGGGGAGAGATCCGACCACCTTGCTGGCCAAGGTAGGGTGTGGCAAGCACGGAGACAAGCAGTAGTAATTCTCGCGTGTGCGGGCGGGCGTTATTTTGCTGAAATGTAAGGCCATGGTGGCGCTACAACATAGGGCAACAAAACGGGTCGTAGAACATCATCGTCTCACTGCTGTGCTGTAAGGGCGAAGCGGATAACAACTAAAGGGGTTTTGCTACTAAATGGCACCCCAGTCCATTACTTCTGATTGTCGTGCCGTACGGCGGGCGACAGTGAAGTTGGTATCCCACCACTGTCCCAGGGCGTCTCCAAACACGTCTTCTCTGGTCAGCGGGGCTCAGTTCGATGCGGGACTCATCACTGAATACAATTCTCATCACTGAAGACAATACTACTTCAGTCTGAATGTGCCAGACGCCACTGCATACGGCCATGTTGGTGTATAGAGGTCAATGGTTGTTGGTACAAGGGACGCCGTGAGCTGAGCCCCATTTCTGTGTGCTGCCTGTTGATAGTCCTTGTGGTCACAAACCATCAGTTGCACGTCGGATAGGTGCTAATGAGTGCCTCTCTCATGACTGCTCGGTCCTCGCGTTCTATCGTTTCTCTAGGTCAACCGCTTCTTCCTTGAAGCTATGTTCGGTCATGGTCCAGTCATTCCTGCCTACATCGCGGAATAGATCATCGCTCCTATTCAAATGTCGAGCGATTCGCCGATTGCTCCGACCGGGTTCTTTGAACTAAACAACACGTCCTCTCTCAAATGCTGACATCTGCGTATATTGTCCACACACCTGTCTGCGAGGCATAGTTACTGTCCAACTGAGTACGGAATGAAAATCTCGAAGGCTGCATGCTCAGATATCGACCTTGTTTATTACCCTTGCCAACAGTGCGGAGAAATTGCCCAGCAGCATCACATATTCATTCATCGGCCGCCAAAATTTATAATTTTGCATTTTTCGTCAAGACCTGAATGAATATCAATCTATGACCAGTTTACGTGACTCCTTTGTGGCGCGTCGTTTTTCACTTTCTTTACTTAAGACTGTATTACGTCCCATGAGGAGCAAAAGTAAGCTATGGAGAGCGAATAAGGAGTTATTTCATTCTTTGAAATAGAGGGAAAGAAAGGGCAAGGGACTGATAGGAAATCATGATTCCTAGACTCATAGGATATTGCGCCATTGCAGTGACGGGAGCTGAAATTTTGTTCCAGAGCGGGGCTCGAACCCTGATGTTCCACTTCTCGAGAACGGTTGCCTTTGCCAATTCGGCCACTCGGACAAATTCTTAACGTATTTCATCCTGTATTGTAGCATCCCTTGTCCTTTACATCTCCTATTCGCGAATTCTTGATTTCTGTAGAGGCTCGAAACGTATGTCGTAGAGCAGTCGCGCTCGGTTGTATTAATGTAACTGAGTGTTTTGTGATCTGTCGGGCATCTAGAGAGAATGTAGGAAGGCTGATTAACAAAGACGATCCAGTTACTCTTCCAAAAAAGGAAAACAGACAAATAAAATGATATGTAGGAAAGACAAAGAAGGAATTGTAGGAAATATGAAGTTAGCAGGAGACCATACTGAACAGAGATAAATTTCGGCTATGAGTCAAGAAATTCAGTGATTTTCTGGAAGATAAGTACAGAGAAATACAGCTGGATTTAAATGGTCAGGTGAGAGGAAAAGAGCTCATTGTGAGGAAGGGGTTTTGGAGATTGGTGAAAGAAAATATTATCTTAATGCAGTCCTTACCTAGACTCAAAAAAAAAAAAAAAAAAATCTTCGAAATTCGTGTCCAATTAGGTATTAGAGGCATTTTTAAATTTTACCTGCATTAAGTAAGCATATACTTCCGTAGCTTATAGGAAAATTAATTGTTCTTTTCTTAACCTGTTCGTGCAGTGTCAACAAATGTAGCTTAAAACACTTGAAGACGAAATATGGCAAGTCGCCAGTAAAATATATTTACGAGTGCACTTATTTCACAAGTACAACAGCAAGTACAACCATACTGAAAGTAGCCAAATTTTGAAAACAGACTCAGTGCAGTCTTTATGAAGGTGGGGCGTAGATACTGTACTTTTAACTGCACATTATCCACATTAAATCGGAAAATTGGGTTCTTATTAATACTTTCCTTTCGTGAAATATAAGGCACGTGTGTATTTGCAGAAAAATTACACTACACAGAGGCATTGTCAAACTTTTAAGTAGCAAAAGACCGTCAGCTACTGGAAACTCTCAGATTCTGCTCTCTGTAACCTCCGAGGCGTTTTCCAAGGACGCCTGCGAGCCTGCAGCCTTGGTTTTCGCGGCCTGACGTTAATGCTGAGTTTCACCAAGTGCGAGCAGCCTGGCTTTTTCCTCTTCATCTTCTTATTCTTTTTCCTGGCCTTTCCTCGTATCTTCAACTTGTCGGCGTCTTAATCTGTATATCCCAATGACAGTTACCCCTCCGCTCACGGAGTTTGTGCCCTCATCTGCGCCTAATATTATTCCATGTGAAAGGAGGACTTTTTCGAAATGTTTGCAAATCATGTAACCGAGGCTATACGTAGGTGAAAGCCCGATATTCAGCTATTGGTGTGTGGGAAACCGCTCAAAAAACGACATCCAGGCTGATCGGCTCATCAGTTCTCGTCGTTAATCGGCCGGGCAGATTAGATTCAGGGATGGGGCGCCTCTCCGAATTCCGGAAGCGGTGTGCTAACATGCGTGGCTGTGTGGGTCTGCAGCATAGTTTTTTTCTGTTCGTCAAATTAACTGTGAATAAAGCTAGATCAGTCAATTAATTTCGTGTTCCATGGATCATTTTGCACGATAAATCGTAATGATGTGGACCGAGTCGTTTTACATTCACATCGTAAATTAATTCGTAAATGTAATACATGCTAAGCATTTATAAGACTTTTTTAAAAGAAACATGGAGATATAAATAAGTTAGTAATTCCTAGCCACCACCGTTTATACATTACAGTAATATAAATCATTCTACAGAATAGAAGGGGTTGTCACGGAAAGACTTTCTCAAATTGTTTTCAAATTTTACTTTGTTGCCTGTCAGTCATTTTATATCCAGTGATAAATGATCAAAAATATTAGTTACATAATCGTGGATCCGTTTTAGCGCTAAAGACAATGTGGAGTAATGAATGTCATTTTTCCTTCTGGTGTCGTAACTATGTACGTCGTTGTTCCTTCTGAACTGCAGTGAATTAAGAGGGAATGAACATACTGTGAAGCAGTAGTCAGAGTGCACAACTCTTAAACAGATGTCTACAAGATAACCGTGGAAGTGCACCACATAATATTCTTACAGCATGATACTGAGCTATGAAGACTTTCTTCCTTAAAGATAGGTTACCCCAGAACATTATTACATATGGCAGTACTGAATGAAAATATGCAAAAATGTCAGCTTAGTGATTTGTCCCTCCCCAAGATTTGCAATGATTGTAAGTGCAAATGTGGCTGAACTACGTTGTTTTAGGAGTTCCAAAATGTGATTTTTCCAGTTTAAATTCTCATCAATATGGACACCTAAAATTTTTGATGTTTCCAACCTGTTTATTATTTCGTCACCATGTGCTACACTTACCAGAGGTGTAGCTCTTGATTTGCAGAACTGAATATGTTCTGTCTTTTCAAAACTGAATGTGAGACAGTTCACAGGAAATTAGTCAGTGATACTTTTAAAAACATTGTTTGCCATTCTTTTGTTTCTGCACGTAAATGAACTAATTCTATTTATTGTATATAACACGGAATATCGTTTACATGTACGAGGAAATACACAGTTGCTAAATACTACCAGCTGCATTCTTATTGTTACAAATGACACTGTCTGCTGGTTGGATATACTTTCAATCCCATGAAACTTCAGTTTATGTAGGAAAATGCTGCCACTCTCACACTTGAGTGCCTTAAGGTCGCAGAAAATACCAACCCGGAGCTATATTATTATTTAATGCTTGTAAAATTAGGTCAGTGTACATGTAAATGGCACTCTCAGTAGAGCAACTTTTCTGAAGTCCTGCCTGTGATTTACTGAGGTTATTATTGTTGCTCAGGTGAGATACCATTCTAGAACATATCACCTTCTCAAAAATTTTGGAAAATGATGTCAACAGTGAAACAAATCGGTAGTTATGAACAACTCTGCTATCACCGTTCTTAAACAGGGGTTTGACAACGGCAGATTTCAGTCTCTTTGGAAAATGGTTTGAATTAAAGATGTATTACATATTTCAGATAAGACTGGGCTGATTGTGGGGGAACAAATCTTTTGTATTCTATAGGAAATCCCAATGAAACCAGATGAGCTTTTATTAATGGGAAACTATATAATTTTCTTAATTTTAGAAGGAGAAGTTGGTGATACATTCATGTGACTGTATTTTATGACAGCTACTTTTTCAACATACTGCTGTGGTTTTTCTCTTGAACTGTTTGTCCCTATACTTTATATTACATTTAAGAAATGATTATTAAATATATTTTCTACTCGTGCCTCATCATTTATAGCCCCTTCATTCAATGATTGTCATTATTTTAAACATTTGGGATACTGTGAGTCCAACGTCAGATATAATTCTTTTATTTGCGTTACGTTCTCCTCTCTTGGGTACATAAAACTCGTTGTATTGAGCAAACCTGCAACGTACTTCGTGTTGCAAGAGCGGGTGTTAACTCCATTAACGATATGGAAAATTAAGCAAACTGCACCCGAAGACGCCCCCACAATGACACGAAATGCATAGCGTAACGGAATAAAACAGTAATAGGCATTTTAAAAGTATCCATCTTAAGTCTGCAGCAGTAGTTATGAAGATAACCATCAAAGTTATTTAGCATACAACACGAAAATGGATGGAACGTAATTCACAGCTACACATTTCGAGAGTCAAACTCCCATCATCTGTCTCTCTGCGTTCGAACATTCATAAACACGCACTTAAAAAGCACAAAATAGGTACAAAATAAAAACATATTAAAAATATTTGGGCGCTAGTTCCACGTCTGGCTTTAAAATCGGCAACACCTGATTCTCTCTTTCGCTTCTCCAAACTGCGAAGAATTCGCCAAAGTTGTCCTTTCCTGTAGCACTGACCACATCTGCTTCAAGTCACAATAACCGCCTTTCCGTGCGGATGAGATAGCAAGTTTATTTTTTATCTAATGTTGCTAACTGGTACTTCTGATTATACAACATGAGGTTTTTATTTTTACGTATTTACACTGCGCAAAAGAATTAAAAAATCACATTTTTGAAATCTCGTCATTTTCTCCCGTTGCGGCACAGAAATTTGAAATTTGGCTAAGAGGTGCCTACAATATTCCTCTGTAATGGCGCAAGTATGTGGTTCCCTGCGATGTTACCCTGGGATTCGGCGACGCTTCACACAGCAAGATGTAGATACATTCCAAAGAAAAGGCCAGCGCTCAGAAATTCGTGTGAGGTGAAAGGTGGGCTAATGATGTCACATTGGCACCAATTTTCGTAAAAATTCTGTCCAATGCCACCACGGACGTTTGACACGGTGAACAGATCGTAACACCCTCCGTTATCCGCGTCTTTCTTTTGACAGCTCTGCGATGGAGCTCAGAACCGCGACCCCCAGCGCTGAAATAACGCGGTTTTCTTGTGGGTGGCCGAGGAAAACATTTCAGACACATCGCCGCTCTGAACCGACACGGAATGGCCCCAGGAGGTTGCCTAAACTGTCAATGAAACCACCCCTGCCATTGGGGCGTTCATTTACACATATGTCGTGATGGAAAACGACTGTTTGTCGTGCGATGTACACCAGAACAATGTTCTAGACAACCTTTGACACTGCTGACACCTCTTGGATCATCCAGCTCTTCTCTAAGTACATTGTGATCTGAGGCCTTTGGACTGCAGCACGACCGCAAATTTTGCCCTGACAATCAGGGTTGAACCACTACGGAGCCCTCAGAATCATTCCACGAGATTTGAACTTCATCTGTTTCGCGCCCGTCTGTGACATGATCACGGGAGGAGGTGGGGGGAAGGGGTGGAGGGGGGATAGGTGATAGGGGGCAGCGCGACATACAGGCACGAATGAAACAATTAAGAGTCCCTCTAAGAGCCTCCCCAGGTTCGGCGACCCCTTGGTGCCTCCAACACAGTTTTGTTGAGTCCAGTGGCGCTACACTGCTGTTCTAGGGCCTGCATCCGAGCGTGTGCAATCTGAGACGTGACGAGGAAAATTGGGTTTCCTGAAGGACAGTGTGGGAGACTAGGAACAAAACTACCGCCTCTCCAAGATCAGACAGCAGACACCACGCGCTAGGACAACAACACTGTGTTGATCTCCAGACAGAACTGTATCTGGAAGGGGATTAGGCTGGGAGTGCAGATACACTCCTGGAAATGGAAAAAAGAACACATTGACACCGGTTTGTCAGACCCACCATACTTGCTCCGGACACTGCGAGAGGGCTGTACAAGCAATGATCACACGCACGGCACAGCGGACACACCAGGAACTGCGGTGTTGGCCGTCGAATGGCGCTAGCTGCGCAGCATTTGTGCACCGCCGCCGTCAGTGTCAGCCAGTTTGCCGTCGCATACGGAGCTCCATCGCAGTCTTTAACACTGATAGCATGCCGCGACAGCGTGGACGTGAACAGTATGTGCAGTTGACGGACTTTGAGCGAGGGCATATAGTGGGCATGTGGGAGGCCGGGTGGACGTACCGCCGAATTGCTCAACACGTGGGGCATGAGGTCTCCACAGTGCATCGATGTTGTCGCCAGTGGTCGGCGGAAGGTGCACGTGCCCGTCGACCTGGGACCGGACCGCAGCGACGCACGGATGCACGCAAAGACCGTAGGATCCAACACAGTGCCGTAGGGGACTGCACCGCCACTTCCCAGCAAATTAGGGACACTGTTGCTCCTGGGGTATCGGCGAGGACCATTCGCAACCGTCTCCATGAAGCTGGGATACGGTCCCGCACACCGTTAGGCCGTCTTCCGCTCACGCCCCAACATCGTGCAGCCCGCCTCCAGTGGTGTCGCGACAGGCGTGAATGGAGGGACGAATGGACACGTGACGTCTTCAGCGATGAGAGTCGCTTCTGCCTTGGTGCCAATGATGGTCGTATGCGTGTTTGGCGCCGTGCAGGTGAGCGCCACAATCAGGACTGCATACGACCGAGGCACACAGGGCCAACACCCGGCATCATGGTGTGGGGAGCGATCTCCTACACTGGCCGTACACCTCTGGTGATCGTCGAGGGGACACTGAATACTGCACGGTACATCCAAACCGTCATCGAACCCATCGTTCTACCATTCCTAGAGCGGCAAGGGAACTTGCTGTTCCAACAGGACAATGCACGTCCGCATGTATCCCGTGCCACCCAACGTGCTCTAGAAGGTGTAAGTCAACTACCCTGGCCAGCAAGATCTCCGGATCTGTCCCCCATTGAGCATGTTTGGGACTGGATGAAGCGTCGTCTCACGCTGTCTGCACGTCCAGCACGAACGCTGGTCCAACTGAGGCGCCAGGTGGAAATGGCATGGCAAGCCGTTCCACAGGACTACATCCAGCATCTCTACGATCGTCTCCATGGGAGAATAGCAGCCTGCATTGCTGCGAAAGGTTGATATACACTGTACTAGTGCCTACATTGTGCATGCTCTGTTGCCTGTGTCTATGTGCCTGTGGTTCTGTCAGTGTGATCATGTGATGTATCTGACCCCAGGAATGTGTCAATAAAGTTTCCGCTTCCTGGGACAATGAATTCACGGTGTTCTTATTTCAGTTTCCAGGAGTGTATATGCCGCCTTGTCTCCGCCTCAGAAATAGGAGACAAGGGGGATGAATGCTACCGCCTCTAAGACCCCAGGCCACACATACACAAACAGATATGACCGACATCACAACAGCTTGGATTGCCTGCATGTGTACAGTAAAGTAAAGTTGTATGGCACGAATGGTTGCGAGACCCCAAAGGGTAGATTCAGCCACCTAATTCGAAAGGGTTTCCCTAACCCCCGTGCCCGCAGGCCATTTCTTTAGCGAAGTATGGGAGTTGTGTGCGTAAGTGTACCTATTAATTGTAGATGACTGCAGTGGTATGTGTGAAGTGTATGACTGTGTTCGTGTTGGATATGATGAGAGAAGGGAGACGGTGAAAGCCGGTGATGCCACATAGGCTACTCCTCCCGAAGATGGATTCCAAGCTTAACGTCCCCATCCGGCAGATGGATCGCACATCGACAGTGTCGCATGCCCTCACGTCATGGGACCATGGAGAGGTTTGGAATTGAAACCAGGACATTGGAGCATAGAGTGGCGATAATGAACTCAACGTCACCACCACTCGTATTCCCTTTGTTGTAAAGGCAAAGGAAAAAGTGTGAACAACACGTGGTGTATCCAAACGGTCAACCATTGAAAAACTGGGAACGCCCGACGGTGCTTAACTTCGGTTATCTGACGGGAACCCTTGTTCTCATTTCTGCACGGTCGTTGACTATGTGATGCAATGAAGGGGCTAATCTGCTCCCATCCTCTACTTGGCCACTTACTGGGTACTGTCTACGCCCTGTTGAATCGATCCTGAGACTATTGTTGTATTGTTGATCTCTGAATAATAATAGCAAAAATAATAGTAATTTATATAAATAAAAATGTAAATATTTTGTTCCGAATCGTGTATTTGCGAAATTCTTGACTGATTGCTTTGAAATTTTGACAGAACAATAAATTCTAATACTGACGTTTTTTTTATTTATCTAAACTTTAATGCAATATATATATATATATATAGGGTGAGGCAGCTAACTCATAACACCCCTTGTATCTCCCCCTCCCCCGCCAACGGTAATAAATACAAAGATGCCGTTTGGACAGTGAATTGCAGGGACAGGGGCTACTGGAATACATCACATTTCATGTTTGTGCTTTTTTTTTATTGCAGAGATGTGAGGCCATCTTTGGTTTTTTTTTAAATGGAACCCTATGTTAAATTTTAGAGTAACATGATGGGCTTAAAAAGACAGTTTCAAATATACACTCCTGGAAATTGAAATAAGAACACCGTGAATTCATTGTCCCAGGAAGGGGAAACTTTATTGACACATTCCTGGGGTCAGATACATCACATGATCACACTGACAGAACCACAGGCACATAGACACAGGCAACAGAGCATGCCCAATGTCGGCACTAGTACAGTGTATATCCACCTTTCGCAGCAATGCAGGCTGCTATTCTCCCATGGAGACGATCGTAGAGATGCTGGATGTAGTCCTGTGGAACGGCTTGCCATGCCATTTCCACCTGGCGCCTCAGTTGGACCAGCGTTCATGCTGGACGTGCAGACCGCGTGAGACGACGCTTCATCCAGTCCCAAACATGCTCAATGGGGGACAGATCCGGAGATCTTGCTGGCCAGGGTAGTTGACTTACACCTTCTAGAGCACGTTGGGTGGCACGGGATACATGCGGACGTGCATTGTCCTGTTGGAACAGCAAGTTCCCTTGCCGCTCTAGGAATGGTAGAACGATGGGTTCGATGACGGTTTGGATGTACCGTGCAGTATTCAATGTCCCCTCGACGATCACCAGAGGTGTACGGCCAGTGTAGGAGATCGCTCCCCACACCATGATGCCGGGTGTTGGCCCTGTGTGCCTCGGTCGTATGCAGTCCTGATTGTGGCGCTCACCTGCACGGCGCCAAACACGCATACGACCATCATTGGCACCAAGGCAGAAGCGACTCTCATCGCTGAAGACGTCACGTCTCCATTCGTCCCTCCATTCACGCCTGTCGCGACACCACTGGAGGCGGGCTGCACGATGTTGGGGCGTGAGCGGAAGACGGCCTAACGGTGTGCGGGACCGTAGCCCAGCTTCATGGAGACGGTTGCGAATGGTCCTCGCCGATACCCCAGGAGCAACAGTGTCCCTAATTTGCTGGGAAGTGGCGGTGCGGTCCCCTACGGCACTGCGTAGGATCCTACGGTCTTGGCGTGCATCCGTGCGTCGCTGCGGTCCGGTCCCAGGTCGACGGGCACGTGCACCTTCCGCCGACCACTGGCGACAACATCGATGTACTGTGGAGACCTCACGCCCCACGTGTTGAGCAATTCGGCGGTACGTCCACCCGGCCTCCCGCATGCCCACTATACGCCCTCGCTCAAAGTCCGTCAACTGCACATACGGTTCACATCCACGCTGTCGCGGCATGCTACCAGTGTTAAAGACTGCGATGGAGCTCCTTATGCCACGGCAAATTGGCTGACACTGACGGCGGCGGTGCACAAATACTGCGCAGCTAGCGCCATTCGACGGCCAACACCGCGGTTCCTGGTGTGTCCGCTGTGCCGTGCGTGTGATCATTGCTTGTACAGCCCTCTCGCAGTGTCTGGAGCAAGTATGGTTGGTCTGACACACCGGTGTCAATGTGTTCTTTTTTCCATTTCCAGGAGTGTATGTATATCATGATATTTAGACGAATGGCTTTTGAGACACAGATATGTTCTCGTATCGTGTTCGTCCTTCGAAACGGCATTGTCCAATGCGCTGTGCCCGCATCTCGTGGTCGTGCGGTGGCGTTCTCGCTTCCCACGCCCGGGTTCCTGGGTTCTATTCCCGGCGGGGTTAGGGATTTTCTCTGCCTTGTGATGGCTGGGTGTTGTGTGATGTCCTTAGGTTAGTTAGGTTTAAGTAGTTCTAAGTTATAGGGGACTGATGACCATAGATGTTAAGTCCCATAGTGCTCAGAGCTATTTGAACCTTTTTTTTTTAGTCCAATGCGACTTTTCCTGTTGTGTAGAGTACATGTACATGGTAAACGTCGCGAGTCCGTCCTTACACAAACACGCCTATTTACCCGACAATAGTAATTCATACTGTGATATTTTTCGTAAAAATTATGTTATGATGTCGCTCAAATATTAGTCAGTTATTTGACAACTGTAACACCAAAATAAAAGACAACATACAGTATTAAAATACTACAAGTTGTTAATACATTTAAGTAACAGAAATACAAATGTAAGTGAGGTAGCCCTTATTGGTCACAATTATTTCGTACGTATTTGTTTTTTATTTGAAAATATTTACTACTGATCACAATACGAAGCAAATACATACCGGCCGGCCGCGGTGGTCTCGCGGTTCTAGGCGCGCAGTCCGGGACTGTGCGACTGCTACGGTCGCAGGTTCGAATCCTGCCTCGGGCGTGGATATGTGTGATGTACTTAGGTTAGTTAGGTTTAAGTAGTTCTAAGTTCTAGGGGACTGATGACCACAGCAGTTGAGTCCCATAGTGCTCAGAGCCATTTGAACCATTTTTTGAAATACATACCGTACATGATACAAAGCTTTACTGTAGCATGTGCTCACAATGCTTCCCCTCTGGTGCAATGCACATTTGTAGTTGCCGATCGAATGATTTGAGAACGGCAGCCATGGTGTCAAGTGAGATATCAGCGCACGCTTCAATGACACGTTGCTTCATATCGTCTGCCGTGGGGTATTTGAGCGGACACTTTATGTTTGATTGTTCCCCACGGAAAAAGTCAAGAGGGGTCAAATTAGGAGACCGGGCTGGCCACTTCGCTTCAGCACGTCGTCCTATTCAACAACTCGGGAACTTTTCATGTAACAGCTCTGTAGACACACGGGAAGAGTGAGCAGGACAGCCGTCATGTTGGAACCACATGCACTGACGCGTAGTTAGTGGTACCTGTTCCAGCAAGATGGGCAGACGTTTCGCAGGAGCTGTGCATAGTTATTGCCATTTGGTATACCTGGAATGACGTACGGCCCCACAGTGACATTTCCGACGATGCCGCTCCACACGTTAACCCTCCACGGTTGCTGATGCTGTACCTGTCGAAGCCAATGAGAGTCCTCTATCGAGCAGTAATGCATATTGTGCAAATTCACATTACCGTGGTTGGTGAAAGTCACTTCATCAGTAAAAAGCATCCGTTGGAAAAACGTTGAATCATCTTGTAGGCTCTGCAGAGCAAACCAGCAAAATTCCTGGCGCCGTTCGAGACACACATCGGAGAGTGCTTGATGTAATGAGAGGTGAAACGGGTGAAATCTATGGCGGTTGCAATATGTGTAGAATACTTCTCTGACTTATACCACATTCCGAGGCGATACATTGCGACGGAACAGTAGGATGGTTATGCGCCATCGCTAGAACTCCCTCTTCATATACCTCGCCAGTTGCTGCTTTCTGCCTTGTCCTCTATATGGCGTTCCATGATTTCGATTCAAGTAGTTTCTTGCAAATACGTGAAAGTAGCTGGAGCGTAGGAGGCTCACGATCAGGATACTCCTTTCTATATCGCTTTATTGCTCTAACATTTCTTCTGTTTTCACCATGCACTAGAAACATATCTAACTTTTCTTCGTTGGTGTACATGTCTGCCCCAAGAAACTGTGACGGAAATGCGATGTGTCATTGCCCCAGCAGCACATTTATACCCTTCTCTCCAGCTACCTCGTGCGTGACCTTGCGGCGTTATCGAGAAACAGTAAAAGAACGCCTTCCCTGTTAAGGGAAGGTCGCATTGGACAACGCCGCTTCGAAGGACGAATACGATCCGGGAATATAACTGTGTCTCAAAAACTATTCGCCTAAATATTATGATATACACATGTTTGAAACCGTCTTTTTAAGCCCATCATGTTACGCTATATTTAACATAGGGTTCCATTAAAAAAACCAAAGATGGCCTCATATCTCTGGAATAAAAAATAGCACAAACATGAAATGTGATGTATTCGAGTAGCCCTTGTCCCTGCATAAAAAGTTATACATTACGTAGGCTATGTTAAAAAAATGAGTACATGAAGCACATGCGCGCATTCCAACGGAACGTTGTGTCAAAATTTCATTACATTCGGTCAAAAACTTTCCGAGATTTGCGATCAGGAATATTTACAGTTTCTATACAAGTACAAACCCAGATGTCCTCTTCTTCAAAATCTAAAATCTTCGAAAGTTCCTCACGGACTGCTTTGAAATTTTGACACAACAATTCATTCGAATACTTACGTGTTCTTGTGTACCTAATGGAATGCCACCTGGTATATATGTAATAAAAGGAGAAACGTTATAAAAATGTAAATATTGGTTTGTTCAAAATCGTTAATCTCTGGAAGTTTAGACCGATGACATTTTGACACAACGTTGAATGTGATTTTAGGTACCTAATTCTTTAAAATGTGATGTATATACATGTATACATAACTTTTTGATTTTTTTTGTAACAAAGTTTCCCTGTTTTTATATTTATATAAATTTACGTATTACTTATATTTAAAAAAACGGGCAAATAAATACACGCGCGTATACCACTGGGGCTCAAAGAGAGGAGGAAAAGGTGGTGGACAGAGGGATGGGGGGGAAATGGATATAGAAAAGGGGGGCGGAGGAGGTGGACAAAGAGAGGGGGCAGGAGGAGACGGAGACAATTGGGGGGGGGGGGGGAGAGGAGAAGGTGGTAAGAGAAGAGGGGATACGAGGTGATGGACAGAGAGATCGCAAAAGAGAGAGATGGCAGGCGTAGATGGAGAGAGAGGAGAGGGGAGTAGATTTACAGAGGGGGGAGGGGAAGGAGGTAATGGGCACAGAGAGGGGAAAGGAGGAGGAGACTGACAAAGAAAGCGAGGGGGGGAAATGGACAGAGATTGGGGAGAGAAGAGATTAGGACTTTCCAAATGATTGGAAAAGAGGACAGGTAGTTCCAATTTTCAAGAAGGGTCGTCGAACAGATGCGCAAAACTATAGGCCTGTATCTCTGACATCGATCTGTTGTAGAATTTTAGAACATGTTTTTTGCTCGCGTATCATGTCATTTCTGGAAACCCAGAATCTACTCTGTATGAATCAACATGGATTCCGGAACCAGCGATCGTGTGAGACCCAACTCGCTTTATTTGTTCATGAGACCCAGAAAATATTAGATACAGGCTCCCAGGTAGATGCCATTTTCATTGACTTCCGGAAGGCGTTCGACATAGTTCCGTACTGTCGCCTGATAAACAAAGCAAGAGCCTACGGAATGTCAGACCAGCTGTGTAGCTGGATTGAAGAGTTTTTAGCCAACAGAACACAGAATGTTGTTCTCAATGGAGAGACGTCTACAGACGTTAAAGTAACCTCTGGTGTGCCACAGGGGAGGGTTATGGGACCATTGCTTTTCACAATATATGTAAATGACCTAGTAGTCAGTGTCGGAAATTCCATGCGGCTTTTCGCGGATGATGCTGTAGTATACAGAGAAGTTGCAGCATTAGAAAATTGCAGCGAAATGCAGGAAGATCTGCAGCGGATAGGCACTTGGTGCAGGGAGTGGCGACTGACCCTCAACATAGACAAACGTAATGTATTGAGAATACATAGAAAGAAGGATTCTTTATAGTATGATTATATGATAGCAGAACAAATACTGGTAGCAGTTACTTCTGTGAAATATCTGGGATTGTGCGTACGGAACGATTTGAAGTGGAATGATCATATAAAATTAATTGTTGGTAAGGCGGGTGCCAGGTTGAGACTCATTGGGAGAGTCCTTAGAAAATGTAGTCCATCAACAAAGGAGGTGGCTTACAAAACACTCGTTCGACCTATACTCGAGTACTGCTAATCAGTGTGGGATCCGTACCAGGTCGGGTTGACAGAGGAGATGGAGAAGTTTCAGAGAAGAGCGGCGCGTTTCGTCACAGGGTTATTTGGTAAGCGTGATAGCGTTACGGAGATGCTTAGCAGACTCAAGTAGCAGACTCTGCAAGAGTGGCGCTCTGCATCGCGGTGTAGCTTGCTCGCCAGGTTTCGAGAGGGTGCGTTTCTGGATGAGGTATCGAGTATATTGCTTCCCCCTACTTATACCTCACGAGAAGATCACGAATATAAAATTATAGAGATTCCTGCGCGCACGGAGGCTTTCTGGCAATCGTTCTTCCCGCGAACCGTACGCGAGTGGAATGACAGTGGCACGTAAAGTGCCCTCCGCCACACACCGTTGGGTGGCTTGCGGAGTATAAATGTAGATGTAGATATCTAATTCACATACATATTAGAAAGGTGTGTCTTCTCTTTTCTTTCTTTTCAATTTAAGCAGACTGAGCGGCAGCAAAGCGTGGTCGGGTACAGCTAGTGATAATAGTGATATCAATAATAATAATAAACGAAAATGTTTCCACTTATTTATATCACTCTTAAAGTCACTATAATATTAAGATGAAAAGAATAAAAACAGTACCCCCTGGTACACTCGCTGTAGTGATTAGCAGAGTATATACGCAGACACGGAAATGAATTTAATGCAAAGCAAGTGCAGCTAGTACGACGGCGGTTTCCGCGTTCGGCAGCAGGCGTCGCCCTGTTGACGGGGATGCATAGCCGGCAGGGGCGGGATCGGCGGCATCGGTCGCGGCCGCGGCGCCTTCCTGGCGCGCCGTATCGGGATAATCGTATTGACAGAGCAATTTCCTCGCCAGGAGTCGCCCGCGCGGGGAAATTACCCGCGCAGATTTATCGGCCGCGTCTGCCGCTGGAGCCCGCCGAGCTGCGCCGCTCCGCGTCAGGAATTGGCTGTGCTTGTGGCAGGCCGCTGCCCACATGCGGCCGTGTTCCTGTATCACCGAAAGCGCTGCGAGGCTGGCGTGAAAATGGGTCCCCCATAATGAAGTGTCGTGGAAGCAGCTATTTATGTAGTGCTGTCTTGTTGTTGTGGTCTTCAGTCCAAAGACTGGTTTCATGCAGCTCTCCATGCTGCTGTATCCCGTACAAGCCTCTTCATCTCCGAGTAACTACTGCAACCTAAACCCTTCTGAATCTTTTTACTATATTCATCTCTTCGTCTCCCTCTACGATTTTACCCCCACCCCCCACCCCACGCTTCCATGCAGTACTAAATTGGTGATCCCTTGATGCCTCAGAATGTTTCCTACCAACCGATCCCTTCTTATAGTCAGGTTGTACCACAGCTTTCTCTTCATCCCAATTCTATTCAGTACCTCCTCATTAGTTACGTGATCTGCCAATCCAGTCTTCAGCATTCTTCTGTTGCATTACATTTCAAATGCTTCAAAAATTGTTCAAATGGCTCCAAGCACTATGGGACTTAACCTTTAATGTCATCAGTCTTAGAACTGATTAAACCTAACTAACCTAAGGACATCATACACATCCATGCCCCAGGCAGGATTCGAATCTGCGACCGTAGCAGCACCGCGGTTCCGGACTGAAGCGCCTAGACCCGCACGGCCACTGCGGCTGGCCTCAAATGCTTCTACTTTTTTTGTCTAATCTGCTTATCGTCCATATTTCACTTCCATAGATGTCTGTATTCCATACAAATACTTCCAGAAAAGATTTCCTGATACCTAAATCTATACCTGATGTTAACAAATTTCTCTTCTCCAGAAACGCTTTTCTTTCCATTCCCAGCCTGCATTTTATATCCTCCCCACTTCGAGCATGATCAGTTATTTTACTTCCCAAACAGCAAAAGTCATCTACTGCTTTAAGTGTCTCATTTCCTAATCCCCTCAGCATCACTTGATTTAATGCGACTACATTCCATTATCCTCGTTTTGCTTTTGTTGATGTTTGTCTTGTATCCTCTTTTCAAGACACTATACATTCCGTTCAACTGCTCTTCCAAGTCCTTTGCTGCCTGTGACAGAATTACAATGTCGTCGGCAGACTTCAAAGTTTTTATTTCTTCTCCCTGGACTTTAATTCTTACTCTAATTCTTTTTATTTCCTTTACTGCTTGTTCAATACACAGATTGAATAACATCGGGAATAAGTTACAACCCAGTCTCACTTACTTCTCAACCGTTGCCCCCCTTTTATGCCCCTCGACTCTTATAACTGGCATCTAGTTTCAGTACAAATTGCAAATAGCCTTTCGCTTCCTGTATTTTACCCCTGTCACTTTCAGAATTTGAAAGAGAGAATTGCAGTCAACATTGTCTTTCCTTAACCTATCTTCTATGAGAAGTCGTAGAGTCAGTATTGCCTCGCGTGCTGTAGTGTAGTAATATGAAATGTGTAAAGTAGACTGAATAAAGCTCTATTCTGGAATTTAGTAATTAATATACCAACTTTACTGGGTTTTTATGTCTGAACTGAACCTGAGCTCTACTAAAACTACTGTTCCGTATTTTTGTACAATACATAAATGACGCAGTAAATGGTAGGATTATCGGTAGTATTGGTAACATTGATAGGAAAAGAAACATAAATGGATGTGTAAGAAAAATACTGGAAGCCAATGACTTCTCTTTGTTTTTTCTCTGTTTGATTGTTTGTTTCGCCCATAATTAAAACCACATGTAATTCAGAATTAGTACAGTGTTTATTTTGTTTTATTACAGAATACGGTTAGCATTTGGTAAGTAATAAAAATTATGTGATCGCGCAACCCGTGTACTTTTCTGTTATCAGCAATTATTTTTGATGCAGGTACGATTTACATGTACAAAAATAAAAAAAGTGTAGTTATTGTTGTTATTTTGAACTCAGTAAAACTTTCTTCATCTTGTTGAAAGTCAAGAGTTTCCTGTTATTGATAAATGCGAAAGTTGTTTTTGCATAAGTTCGACGAAGTATTGAAACGATGTTTGATATAGTTTTGTTTTGCTTTTTTTGTATTTTACCTTTCTGTTGAAGAAATTGCGTTTTCCAGCGTTATCTGACAAATCTGTGATACTTTCTTTATTTTTACTGAATACCCCTCAGTTTCACGATACACATAACAATTTTCCAATGAAACCTAAATTAAACATTTAAAATTTCAATGCTGTTGTATATAATGTTTATTTTTAAGTAAAAAACAAGAGGATAACTATGAAGAACAAAAATGTTCCGTACCTTACCCGGTCTTTATATATCCTCACTCAGATTCTAAACGGTTCACCACCTCCGGTTTTTAGAGGAATCAAAACACTGATTGCGTATGTAAAGAAAGCGATCGTTATAACGTAACGCCCTATAATTATGCAACTCATCTAACGTACAAGTGTCACGGGTATGATCTTAACTGACGAAAGCTACTAGGAAAATTACCGTAGTTTATGATTACTTATGACAGTCTAAGGTAGCCTAAAGTAGTTCTGCAACTCTAGCCTGTGACTTGGCTTCTTGTTGTCCTTTACTGTTTCAGTTGGTTTGATTGCGTCCTCAGTCTTTCCACATACCGTAGTTATATTTCAAGTCTACATAAATCTCTATAATATTTTTGGACGGTCCAGTAATTACTAAGCACCGAGAAAAAAATTAGTTCCCGGCAGATGGCATGAGACTAACACCATGTAACACCACCTTATTTTCTACGGGACTGAGACAAACTGATTTAGCGGACCAGTCATGGTGCAATAGGGAGCCTGAGTGTTCGCCAGAACAGAAACGTACGCCTGCAGCTTTGTGAACACCCCTTCCACGATCTTGGAAGACGAAAATATCCGCAACGTGTTCATCATGACCAAAGGGATCCGTCAGTTAAAATACGTGACACAAACATCAAACGAGCATATGTAAAACGATGTCTTGGGCTGCACATAGATGATAAATTGAATTTCCACGAGCGGACAAGGCTAACAACAGCCAAAGCAGAAAACATTACGGACTACCCCTACCAGTCATGTGGATATATCACCGTGCGCTCTTCGAATCATTACTCAGCTTCAAAGCTACAGACTGGACCTGGTCACCAACAAAGCATCAGACGAGGGCGGAGAAGAACCCTACATAGGCTATCAGGGTATTTAGAAATCCCCTCAGTGGGTGCACTGTATGTGGTGCTCGGAATATGGCCGATAGCTAATATGATCAGATACAGAGCTGGTAGATGCTTCTTGAAGACGGGGAGACTGGTTCAGTTACGCACAATAACTGGTTACTGCTACAGACGACACGCCCCCTTAAAAGTTGGCGTTTGGGTACATGGCAAGTCGACTGGGGTGTAAGTGATAAGGGACGTAGACCGCACGATTTCCTCCCTGACATAAAGTAGCGGTTGAGAATGAAACATATCGATCACAGCCGTGGTATGGTACCTCTAGCAACTGGATACGGACCTCATCCATGCACGTAACACGCGTGAGTCTGAAACCAGACACCTACACTCCTGGAAATTGATATAAGAACACCGTGAATTCATTGTCCCAGGAAGGGGAAACTTTATTGACACATTCCTGGGGTCAGATTCATCACATGATCACACTGACAGAACCACAGGCACATAGACACAGGCAACAGAGCATGCACAATGTCGGCACTAGTACAGTGTATATCCACCTTTCGCAGCAATGCAGGCTGCTATTCTCCCATGGAGACGATCGTAGAGATGCTGGATGTAGTCCTGTGGAACGGCTTGCCATGCTATTTCCACCTGGCGCCTCAGTTGGACCAGCGTTCGTGCTGGACGTGCAGACCGCGTGAGACGACGCTTCATCCAGTCCCAAACATGCTCAATGGGGGACAGATCCGGAGATCTTGCTGGCCAGGGTACTTGACTTACACCTTCTAGAGCACGTTGGGTGGCACGGGATACATGCGGACGTGAATTGTCCTGTTGGAACAGCAAGTTCCCTAACGGTGTGCGGGACCGTAGCCCAGCTTCATGGAGACGGTTGCCGATACCCCAGGAGCAACAGTGTCCCTAATTTGCTGGGAAGTGGCGGTGCGGTCCCCTACGGCACTGTGTAGGATCCTACGGTCTTGGCGTGCATCCGTGCGTCGCTGCGGTCCGGTCCCAGGTCGACGGGCACGTGCACCTTCCGCCGACCACTGGCGACAACATCGATGTACTGTGGAGACCTCACGCCCCACGTGTTGAGCAATTCGGCGGTAAGTCTACCCGGTCTCCCGCATGCCCACTATACGCCCTCGCTCAAAGTCCGTCAACTGCTCATACGGTTCACGTCCACGCTGTCGCGGCATGCTACCAGTGTTAAAGACTGCGATGGAGCTCCGTATGCCACGGCAAACTGGCTGACAGTGACGGCGGCGGTGCACAAATGCTGCGCAGCTAGCGCCATTCGACGGCCAACACCGCGGTTCCTGGTGTTTGCGCTGTGCCGTCGGTGTGATCATTGCTTATACAGCCCTCTCGCAGTGTCCGGAGCAAGTATGGTGGGTCTGACACACCGGTGTCAATGTGTTCTTTTTTCAATTTCCAGTAGTGTATATGCACATACGGGGAAGAAGTTGCCATAAACACACCGTCCTCTTTTTCGGGCAATACGCTTGCAATAGATATACGCAGAATCAGAAACACATATATACACAACTACTAGAGACCAAGAACAAAGGGCATAATTACGTGCATTAGCCGACAGTATTTAAAAAACAACTCATGAAGAGTACCTAGGGACACGCTATAACAGCCATGCCTATATGCAACGTAACAAGCTGTAGAGGGTTGGCAGCGACACCCACAGTGACAGTGACAGCAGTGGCATAGAAGAGGGTGAGGAGGAGGCTCACTAGGACGAGGTGGAACAGTGAGGCTCCTAGAACTATGAATGAGACGTAGCACGTCGAAATACACCGACAAATTGTTCATATCAGTCAAATGATAGATAAGGGTAGCTAATACCAGAGTAAATGTAGCGTGAGGTGCTGACAATCTAGCCTAGAAAGCACTCAGTGTTGAACACAAATGAGTACCTGATGTTGACGCGTAGGATTAGTAATACCATTTCTCTACTACTAACTATAAACCATTTTATTGTGACTGGCGGTCAACAGCTCCAAGAAACCATCCGAGGTACTCACAGCCAGTCACAATATGTCACTAACAAATCTCATCTCTGTCTTACCGTCGTTTTACATTCTTCTTAAAACAACATTTTATTTCTGAGCCAACCTCAAATTATTTGTTGTTTTTTTAATATTTATTCCCTGTAAAATATTGCAGGTAAAAACAAAAAAAACAAAAATGACAAAACTATAATATATACGTTGAGTGAGTAACCAGAAATAGTGGTCCGAGAAACATCAGCAAAAGTTACAGAGCCACCGTTCGCCTGAACTACATTCTGCACACACACAGCTGGTTAAACAGTTCGTTGGGATGTCTGTGCACTTGACATCTTGCATCATTTGAAAAGAGGCGAAATAGCGACTCGATAGATTAAGCTGCACGCCTCCAGTAAGCCTATCCCGTTTCTGCGTTGTTTGGCAGACTGAAGAGGCGCAGCTTTATGTGCTGCTTCGAGCAGTGGCCTTTTGTGTCGTATCCGACTCCAAATATTCACTGCCCGCAGTGCGCTCGTAAAGTGGGCAGAAACGAACCTGCATTCTCTGATAGCAGTGCTACTCTAGAATGTTTGAAAGCGAATTGTCATTGGCGACAGGAGACACTCGTCTCTGTCTGGTGTTCTTACACCTTGTTACATGGTTGCTAGTGTACACCATCCCTTGTAAGATCAACGAACGATCACCAACCACTTCGTTGGCCGAGATTTGTGTATCATTTGTCATTGGCGACAGGAGACACTCGTCTCTGTCTGGTGTTCTTACACCTTGTTACATGGTTGCTAGTGTACACCATCCCTTGTAAGATCAACGAACGATCACCAATCACTTCGTTGGCCGAGATTTGTGTATCACACACAACGAAGCGGATGGCCTCGGTTGCTGTTTAGACAGCCAGCCGTAACATTGAAGCGTTGGCGGCAACTGTGCACTAGGGTTAAAATGGACGCCAGGTCGAATATTCGTTGGTCCAGTAGCGATTTACTGCGTCTGTTGAACGTGTGCGTATTAATTGTGTATGAAAATAAACTGGCTTATGAATCCCTGGTGGCTAAATGTCTCCGAGTGGTCATTAATCTCCATGTACATCTACACATCTACACAGATACTCCGCAAGTCACCACAGGGTGCGTGGCGGAGGGTGCTGTGCACCACTACTTGTCATTTCCCCTCCCGTTCCACTGGCAAATACTGTGTATACTCTTCCTTGCGAGCCCTAATTTCTCGTATCTTATCTTCGTGGTCCTTCATGCAGTGTATGTTGGCGGCAGTAGAACCGTTCGGCGATCAACTTCAAATGCCGTTTTTTCTAAATTTTCTCGTGAAGAACATCTGTAAGTAGGCTGTTTAGGTTTTTATATTGGTTACGCCACGTAGCGCTCTGTATGAAAAGCACTGGCTGTGCTGTGTGCAGTCTGTGGCTGGTTTGCATTGTTGTCTGCCATTGTAGCGTTGGGCAGCTGGATGTTAATAGCGCGTAGCGTTGGGCAGTTGGAGGTGAGCCGCCAGCAGTGGTGGATGTGGGGAGAGAGATGGCGGAGTTTTGAAATTTGTAAGACTGGATGTCATGAACTGCTATATATATTATGACTATTAAGGCAAATACATTGTTTGTTCTCTATCAAAGTCTTTCATTTGCTAACTATGCTTATCAGTATTAGTGCCTTCAGTAGTTTGAATCGTTTATTTTGTTGGCAGTAGTGGCGCTCGCTGTGTTGCAGTAGTTCGAGTAACGAAGATTTTTGGTGAGGTAAGTGATTTGTGAAAGGTATAGGTTAATGTTAGTCAGGGCCATTCTTTTGTAGGAATTATTGAAAGTCAGATTGCGTTGCGCTAAAAATATTGTGTCTCAGTTTAAGCACAGTCATGTATATTTTTTCTAAGGGGACGTTTCACATCCCCTTGCTTCCAGGGATTCACAGCTGAGTTTCCGAAGCATCTACGCAACACTTACGAGTTGTTAGAACCTACCGGTAACAAATATAGCAGCCCTCCTCTGAAATGCTTCGATATCTTTCTTCAGTCCGATCAAGTACGGATCCCAAACATACTAGCTGTACAAAAGAACAGATCGTACCAGTACCCTGTATGCGATTTTTTTTATAGGTGAACCACCGTTTCCTAAAATTCTCCCAATAAACCAAAGTCGACCACTTGCTTTCCCTACCACAGTTTTCACATGCTCGTTCCACCTCATATCGCTTTGCAACGTTACGCCCAGATATTTAAACGACTTGGCAGTGTCGAGAAAAACAGTAGTGATACCGTATCCGAAGGTTACAGGTTTGTTCTTCCTACTCATCCAGGTTAAGTTACATTTTTAAACATTTAGGGTGGCTGCCATTCATCACATTAAGTGAAAATTTTGTGTAAGTCGTCTCGTATCTTCCGATAGTCACTCACCTTAGACACCATATCGTACATCACGGCAGGATCAGCGAACAACTGCAGATAGCTGCCCATTCTGTCCGCCAAACCATATGTAGAGAACAACAGCAGTCCTGTAATACTTCCCTGGGCAATCCTGACGATACCCTTCTCTCTGACGAACACTCGTCGTCGAGGACAACGTACTGAGTTCTATTATTTAAGAAGAAAAACAATTAAAATGGCTCAAAAGAGGAACAGCGGCTGGACCTGATGGGATACCAGTTCGATTTTACACAGAGTACGTGAAGGAACTTGCCCCCCTTCTTGCAGCGGTGCACCGTAGATCTGTAGAAGAGCGTAGCGTTCCAAAAGATTCGAAAAGGTCACAGGTCATCCCCGTTTTCAAGAAGGGACGTCCAACAGTTGTGCAGAACTATAGACATATATCTCTAACGTAGATCAGTTGCAGAATTTTGGAACACGTTTTATGTTCGAATGTAATGACTTTTCTGGAGACTAGAAACCTACTCTGTAGGAATCAGCATGCTTTTCGAAAAAGACGATTATGTGAAACCCAGCTCGCGCTATTCGTCCACGAGGCTCAGAGGGCCATAGACACGGGTTCCCAGGTAGATGCCGTGTTTCTAGACTTCCGCAAGGCGTTTGATACAGTTCCCTACATTCGTTTAATGAACAAAGTAAGAGCACATGGACTACCAGACCAATTGTGTGTTTGGATTGAAGAGTTCCTAGATAACAGAACGCGGCATGTCATTCTCAATGGAGAGAAGTCTTCCGAAGTAAGAGTGATTTCAGGTGTGCCGCAGGGGAGTGTCATAGGACAGTTGCTATTCACAATATATATAAATGACCTTGTGGATAACGTCGGAATTTCACTGAGGCATTTTGCGGGTGATGCTGTGGTATATCGAGAGTAACAATGAAAAATTGTACTGAAATGCAGGAGGATCTGCAACGAATTGGCGCATGGTGCAGGGAATGCCTATTGAATCTCAATGTAGACAAGTGTAATGTGCTGCGAATACATAGAAAGAAAGATCCTTTATCATTTAGCTACAATATAGCAGGTCAGCAACTGGAAGCAGTTAATTGCATAAATTATGTAGGAGTAGGCATTAGGAGTGATTTAAAATGGAATAACCATATAAAATCAGTCGTCGGTAAAGCAGACTGAGATTCATTGGAAGAATCCTAACGAAATGCAATCCGAAAACGAAGGAAGTAGGTTACAGTACACTTGTTCGCTCGCTGCTTGAATACTGCTCACCGGTGTGGGATCCGTACCAGATAGGGTTGATAGAAGAGATAGAGAAGATCCAACGGAGAGCAGCGCGATTCGTTACAGGATCGTTTGGTAATCGCGAAAGCGTTACGGAGATGATAGATAAACTCCAGTGGAAGACTCTGCAAGAGAGACGTTCAGTAGCTCGGTAGGGCGTTTGTTGAAGTTTCAAATGGCTCTGAGCACTGTGGGACTTAACTTCTGAGGTCATCAGTCCTCTAGAATTTAGAACTACTTAAACCTAACTAACCTAAGGACATTACACACATCCATTCCCGAGGCAGGATTCGAACCTGCGACCATAGTGGTCGCGCGGTTCCAGACTCTAGCCCCTAGAACCGCTCGGCCGGCGGCCGAGGTACGGCCCAACCCATTGGCTCATGTTCGTTGGCTTTCGTTGGCCTAGAGTTTACGAGTCTGTAGACACAATGGACACTCTGCGTCGATTCACCAAAAACCTGGCAACTTAATATCGCCCTGTGGTCATGAACACGCCCACACACTATAGCTCCCTTCTGTCACTCTATCGCGTCTGCTCGTCGATCCATCTTAGTGTGCTGATTCCGCAGAGCGTGTGTCACAAGTGTACTTCACTTCTCTGCCGTGGGTTACGTCAGCAGGGGAAAGCCACGCGATTGGCTGGTACGACGTTTTCGCTTCGTACAGAGCTCTCTGGCTCCTGAGGGGGTGAATATTATTTTCTTTGATGAGACAGGATATACGTATCAGCTGTTTGTGAGCGAGTGTGGCGGCGCGCTCGCAGAGTTTGGCTTACGCACGCTTACGCAGCCGAGCTCTGGCGTGCCGCTATCTGCGCCGTGGAGATAGCGCGCGGACCCGGCGACCTCGCTGAGCCGCCGGCGCCGAGTCACGCTGCGCTCGCACGGCTGCTGCCCTGCGCCGTACGCGTCAGCACATCGCGAACAGACAGCGTTTCAGAAGCTGCCGAACATGTACACGTCTCACGATTTCCGGCAGATTAAAACTCGATATTCTGGGTGGTCCATTGAAAGTGTCCTGGCCAAATATCTCACGAAATGAGCATCAAACGAAAAAACTACAAAGAACGAAACTCGTCTAGCTTGAAGGGGGAAACCAGATGGCGCTATGGTTGGCCCGCTAGATGGCGCTTCCTCAGGTCAAACGGATATCAACTGCGTTTTTTTAAAATAGGAACTCCTATTTTTTATTACATACTCGTGTAGCAGTTAAAGAAATATGAATGTTTTAGTTGGACCACTGTTTTCGCTTTGTGATAGATGGCGCTGTAATACTCACGAACATATGGCTCACAATTTTAGACGAACATTACGGAAGGCGAACTACTCGCTGTTGAGAGGAATGTCGTTACTCGTATTGCCAAATTCATTGAGGTTGACGGACATCATTTTGAGCGTTTATTGCATTAATGTGGTATTTACAGGTAATCACGCTGTAACAGCATGCGTTCTCAGAAATGATAAGTTCACAAAGGTAAGTGTATCACATTAAAACAACCGAAATGAAAGGTTCAAACGTACCTACGATCTGTACTTTAATTTAAAAAAGCTACCTATTAGCAACTGTTTGTCTAAAATTGTGAGCCATATGTTTGTGAGTATTACTGCGCTATCTATCACAAAGCAAAAAAAGTGGTCCAACTAAAATATTCATGTTTCTTTACGTACTACACGAATATGTAATAAAAAATGGGGGTTCCTATTTAAAAAAAAACGCAGTTGATATCCGTTTGACCTGTGGCAGCGCCATCTAGCGAGCCCACCATAGTGCCATCTGGTTTCCCCCTTCAAGCTAGACGAGTTTAGTTCTTTGTAGTTTTTTCGTTTGACGCTTATTTCGTGAGATATTTGGCCCGGTCACGATTAATGGACCACCGTGTATGCAAAGCTGTTTCCTATCCTTTCGGTGCATAAATGTTGAGTATTGCCGTTAAATAAGTCTGTGACTGTGTGCGTTAATAAATACTGTACATGCATTTTGTAAACTGTCAATGTTCTGTGCTTTTTTAAATGACGAATTCTTGTAGATATGGTTAGTGGATCCTGTTTAGGGAAGGAGGTGAAATATGGACAGGTGTATAATTTCCTGAACTGAATGTAGTTTGAAACGCAGTGAAAGGCGTTATGGGTGAATCATCTCATAATTATCACAAGATAGAACATTCAGTTCGGTAGTGGAAGGTGCCAGACGCGACACACCGAGAAGAAAACATGTACAATCGTTTACAAAATTTTATTTTATGAAATGTCTCTAATTAAAACGGCCAGATTAAAAAATTAGAAACAACAGTAAAAAAAATGGTTCAAATGGCTCTGAGCACTATGGGTCATCAGTCCCTTAGAACTTAGAACTACTTAAACCTAACTAACCTAAGGACATCACACACATCCATGCCCGAGGCAGGATTCGAACCTGCGACCGTAGCAGTCGCGCGGTTCCGGACTGCGCACCTAGAACCGCTAGACCACCGCGGGCGGCCAACGGTAAATCCCACCAGGGAAAAGAGATGTTTTCCTTAAAGACATGTACAACGTAAGTATTAAATTAGATACAATTCCCTTGTAGAAACCAACTGGTCATACCAGCTTCAAAACAACCGCCGGATACTGCCTCCCAAAATGCAGTGGGCTCTCTGAACACGTAATTTATGATATATAGGGGATCACGCTCTTCAGAAATATAAACACACATCAGAAACAATTACAACACGTCTTAAAATGAAACAAACCAGTGTGAGCTTCACACTCTAAAGGAAGGAGAACACATTAGTTGGCAATGTAACCTGAAAAACAAATAACGGCACTGAAACAAAGCCAGGTCCCCATGGATAAAATTTTAATCTTAGCTATGACTTAAATAACAGGATTTTACCAATGCTTATACAAATATCAGGTATTAAAACATTAAAAGAGCTTTATCACAAAATGATTTCAAAAGCGCCTTGCTTGACATGAACCATAGTTTAGCCAAAATCTCTCTCTCTCTCTCTCTCTCTCTCTTTCTCTCTCTCTCAACCAAAACCAGAGACTAGTTCAATAAATATTATCTGTAGTTCACAAAACTTAACGGCACTTAGCCGAAACCAAAATGCAAAAAATCGGGAAACTATCTGGGTATAGAGCATACCACTCACAATATAGACTTCTACAGAATGCTCTCAAATACCGTGAGACCCTTAAACAAGATTAATTGGTGGTGTACCTTAACGCCAAAGCTGACAAATGTTTACGTTTCAAACTGTAACTCTCGCTTTATTCGTTTGCGCTGTCCTTTCCTTGACACGATGAAAATCCACAGACATTGCGCTCAGATTCGGCCAAATTACCAGATGACCCAAGACGCACACATTGTGCCTGCTGTCTTTTAACTAAAACAGGCAGTCCATTCAACTGTACACACACTCGGCATCTCGAAGGTGAATTAGCCAAGTCAGGAAGCATAACGTCTTCCTGTCATGCTCAGTTTAAAATCCAAGTATAGCTCCACTTCACATGCAGATGATTCTGCTAACATTTACTATAAATGCTGCCGCCGAAATTCCATCCGGCGTAACACTTTGGCAACCCCGCGAAATCAACTCCACACGTCATCAACTTCTTCGCTGTCCCACCGGATTCAATTCTTTTTCATGACAAGACAACGAGCCGATGTGCGTACAGCGCTCTAAAGCCTCATGCACGACCCTGCCGCCTCCAAGCGGGACGCCAGGGAAGCGGTTTGACGCAGCTCAATTGGCCAAACCTGCTTGCCTCAAGGGAAATGATATTTTAATCTTCCACCGAAATATTAACAACTGGAGCTACGCATGAACAATTTGTCGAGGACCTAATGGAATACGATGTCATCGCTCACAGTATCTTGAAGCTTTCCTTCTGTCCTCAGGCAGTGAAGCTGCATTCGTTGTGTAAAGACATAGCCAATTAGTTTCTTAACCTGTGTTAGCAAAAATGTTAAATTTTCAGTACGTTGTAGATAGTCATTAACTTGGCGCATGTGACCAATCGTTCGCTCTCACTCCTCATTCGTAATGCTTCTAAGTGATTGAATTAGTAAAATTATTCAAGTATTTAGCTAAGGATCAAAAAGAAGATTAAGTTTTATTCAGTGATTCACGAATGATGTTAAAAAAAATATTGGTTGAGAAAATTGTTCTGTCTGTTCTGAAACTGAAGGTAGTTAAGAAAGTGCTAAGAGTAACACACTCCAATGGTAAATTATTTTCTCATCTGGTTGTAATTTCTGACCGAGTTTACGCCTCGAGAGTGCAATGTGATGACTGGGGCAGGCATATCGTGGTATTCCGTGGGCGCCGTTGTTACTCTGCATGGTCGCATTAGTGCCAAGGTTGTGTGGCCATTTTGGCTGGTCAGGCTCGTCGCATGGTATAATGTTTATTCCCCAGTGGTAATGCTGAGTTTCAAGACGACAGGGCTGCTATTCACACAGCTCTCATCGTCCCATCCTCCTACCGTCCAGGATTGGTTTTGTGAGGACGGGAGTGAATTGTCAAATCTCTCCTGCCCACCACAGTTGCGATATACTTTGAGGAGAATCGTGCCTGACCGCTATCCACCTCTATGATCATGACCTGAACTTGGCGCTATTTTGCACAAAGAATGACATAAGGTTCCCTTGCAAACCGTACAGTCTTTCTTTCTTTCGCTTACGCCATAGTCCCACAGCGATCGCAGGGTCGGCGTGGTTACAACGGATTTGGCAAGGTTAGTTTTAGGGGTGGCCGTATGTCCTTCTTGCCGCCACCCCGTACCCCCAGGGATGGAATCAGTGTATTCCAGCTGTCTGCACCTAACGTAAATCGTGAAATAGTGCGAACGTGCTTCAAATGTTTGCGACGCGTGTAACTGAGGCGGAACGTGGGGACCAGCCCGGAAAACCGCCTAAAAACCACATCCAGGGTGGCCAGCACACCGGCCCTCGTCGTTAATCCGCCGGGCGCATTCGATCCGAGGCCGGCGCGCATACCCGAGTCCAGGAATCAACGCGTAAGCGCTCTCGGATACTCTGGCGGGTCCCTTGAAAACCATACGGTACCTGTATTTATCTATTCCGAGACGAATGGTAGCTGTTTTGAATGGTAACAGCCGGCCGCGGTGGTCTAGCGGTTCTAGGCGCGCAGTCCGGAACCGCGCGACTGCTACGGTCGCAGGTTCGAATCCTGCCTCGGGCATGGATGTGTGTAATGTCCTTAGGTTAGTTAGGTTTAAGTACTTCTAGGGGACTGATGACCACAGATGTTCAGTCCCATAGTGCTCAGAGCCATTTGAACCTTTTTTTTTTAGTGGTAACAGTTTTACTACACCGTATTTATCATCATCATTAACAACACCAACAACATCACTATCATCATCCATTTCAATCACTTGCTGATATGGCCTCTTTGAGTCGACGTGCAACATAGGATTACTGCAGGTTCTTCCTTTTTCTGCTGTTATGAGCTTCCGTTTCCAGTTCAGTCTTTTATTGGTCAGCGTCTCACCTGTCCCGTGGCCTTCTACTTGACCTCTTTTGGTAAACTTATTTTGACCACCAGCCATCTTTTCCTCTAGCAACATGACCAGCTCACTTCCATTTCAAGATATTCACTCTTTCCATTATGTCACTGATCTTCGTTGTCTGCCTGATAGCAACTGTTTTCTTTCTGCCTTTATTTGTGTAATCAAACTTTGAGATTTCCGCTCCTCTGTAAGTTTTCTGACAATGAACTCATTTAATGTCCATGTCTCATAGCCATAAGTTATTACTGGCAGGTAGCATACATTGGTCAAAAACTGCTTTCTTCATCTCGGTCGACATCTTGAACTCCTAAACTAAAGCGTATCTTTCAAGAGGTTGCCAGTTTAATTACTCGAGCACAATATTATTCCAGCAGTGAGTGAGACAACTTCGTTCGGCTAGTATCTTTATCTGTGCTCGTATGTTTATCTGTGTTCGTTTGTTTATCAGTATGTGGTCTGCTGCTCCTGAAATTACCTACCACTGGCCATTAAAATTTCTACACCACGAAGATGACGTGCTACAGACACGAAATTTAACCGACAGGAAGAAGATGCTGTGATTTGCAAATGATTAGCTTTTCAGAGTATTCACACAAACTTGGCGCCGGTGGCGACATCTGCAGCGTGCTGACATGAGGAAAGTTTCAAACCGATTTCTCATACACAAACAGCAGTTGACCGGCGTTGCCTGGTGAAACGTTGTTGTGATGCCTCGTGTAAGGAGGAGAAATGCGTACCATCACGATCCCGACTTTGATAAAGGTCGGATTGTAGCCTATCGCGATTGCGGTTTATCGTATCGCGACATTGCTGCTCGCGTTGGTCTAGATCCAATGACTTTTAACAGAATATGGAATCGGTGGGTTCAGGGGGGTAATACGGAACGCAGTGCTGGATCTCAACGGCCTCGTATCACTAGCAGTCGAGATGACAGCCATCTTATCCGCATGGCTGTAACGGATCGTGCAGCCACGTCTCAATCCCTGAGTCAACAGATGGGGACGTTTGCAAGACAACAACCATCTGCACGAACAGTTCGACGACTTTTGCAGCAGTCTGGACCATCAGCTCGGAGACCATGGCTGCGGTTACCCTTGACGCTGCATCACAGACAGGAGCGCCTGCCATAGTGTACTCAACGACCAACCTGGGTGCACGGTTGGCAAAACGTCATTTTTTTGGATTAATCCAGGTTCTGTTTACAGCATCATAATGGTCGCATCCGTGTTTGGCGACATCGCGGTGAACGCACATTGGAAGCGTGTTTCGTCATCACCATACTGTCGTATCAGCCGGCGTGCTGGTATGGGGTGCCATTGGTTACACGTCTCGGTCACCTCTTGTTCGCGTTGACGGCACTTTGAACAGTGGACGTTACATTTCAGATGTGTTACGATCCGAGGCTCTACCCTTCATTCGATCCCTGCGGAACCCTACATTTCAGCAGGATAATGCACGACCGCGTGTTGCAGGTCCTGTAGGGCCTTTCTGGATACAGAAAATATTTGACTGCTGCCCTGGCCAGCACATTCTCCAGATCTCTCACCAATTGAAAAAGTCTGGTCAGTGGTGGCCTAGCAACTGGCTCGTCACAAAACGCCAGTCACTACTCTTGATGAGCTGTAGTACCGTGTTGAAGCTGCATGGGCAGCTGTACCTGTACACGCCATCCAAACTCTGTTGGACTCAATGCCCTGGCGTATCAAAGCCGTTATTACGGCCAAAGGTGGTAGTTCTGGGTACTGGTTTCTCAGGATCTATGCACCCAAATTGCTTGAAAATGTAATCAGATGTCAGTTCTAGTATAATATATAATACCAGTTTATCATCTGCATTTCTTCTTGGTGTAGCAATTTTAATGGCCAGTAGTGTATTCGGACTTCCAAAGTGTATACGACAGTCGCGGAAATGGATATAGTTTTTCTTTAGTGTAACGTCACAGCGTGTTTCCGGTAACGGGCACGGGTAGTGAATGGCAATAATATCGTGGTTGGGCAGCATTAGAGTAATGTATTGTGTTGGTGATGTCTGGATATTTTCGTCCGGCCCCTGTAAGAAGTACTCCCGGTGCAGCGGCGGAGCCCCGCGGCAGTGGAGATCGGATGTGGCCACGGCGAACGGCGGCTATCGGAATGTTGGGGCAGGTCGCGAGGTGGACGCGGCGACTCCCACTTGACAGGCGAGGCGGCGGCAGACCAGAGGCCGGGCCGCCTAAAGCGGATGGATGAGTCGCGGCCATAAAGCGGACGCCCCGCGCCTGCCGCCAGCCGCGCCGCGACGCGGCCGGCCGCCGCGCCGGCTCGCCTTTAACAGGCCGTAGGCCGCCCTAACCCACATTCCGTTCGGCCCGGGCGCCGCCGCCAGCTCCCGCCACGGCGGCCCGCCCCCGCCTCTCGCCGCCACGCAGGGGTCGTTCACCGAGCCGTCGGCTCGTTTCGTCTCGGCTGGACGCTATCGGTTCTTCTCGGCAACACGACGAAATCCTCCGGCTGAACATTGAAAGTATCGAAAGCAAAACACATTTTACAAAAAACCTTTACATTCTAATATGCCGGGTGATCAAAAAGTTAGTATAAATTTGAAAACTGAATAAAACACGGAATAATGTAGATAGAGAGGTACAAATTGTCACACATGCTTCGAATGACATGGGGTTTTATTATATATATACACTCCTGGAAATTGAAATAAGAACACCGTGAATTCATTTTCCCAGGAAGGGGAAACTTTATTGACACATTCCTGGGGTCAGATACATCACACGATCACACTGACAGAACCACAGGCACATAGACACAGGCAACAGAGCATGCACAATGTCGGCACTAGTACAGTGTATATCCACCTTTCGCAGCAATGCAGGCTGCTATTCTCCCATGGAGACGATCGTAGAGATGCTGGATGTAGTCCTGTGGAACGACTTGCCATGCCATTTCCAACTGGCGCCTCAGTTGGACCAGCGTTCGTGCTGGACGTGCAGACCGCGTGAGACGACGCTTCATCCAGTCCCAAACATGCTCAATGGGGGACAGATTCGGAGATCTTGCTGGCCAGGGTAGTTGACTTACACCTTCTAGAGCACGTTGGGTGGCACGGGATACATGCGGACGTGCATTGTTCTGTTGGAACAGCAAGTTCCCTTGCCGGTCTAGGAATGGTAGAACGATGGGTTCGATGACGGTTTGGATGTACCGTGCACTATTCAGTGTCCCCTCGACGATCACCAGAGGTGTACGGCCAGTGTAGGAGATCGCTCCCCACACCATGATGCCGGGTGTTGGCCCTGTGTGCCTCGGTCGTATGCAGTCCTGATTGTGGCGCTCACCTGCACGGCGCCAAACACGCATACGACCATCATTGGCACCAAGGCAGAAGCGACTCTCATCGCTGAAGACGACACGTCTCCATTCGTCCCTCCATTCACGCCTGTCGCGACACCACTGGAGGCGGGCTGCACGATGTTGGGGCGTGAGCGGAAGACGGCCTAACGGTGTGCGGGAACGTAGCCCAGCTCCATGGAGACGGTTGCGAATGGTCCTCGCCGATACCCCAGGAGCAACAGTGTCCCTAATTTGATGGGAGTGGCGGTGCGGTCCCCTACGGCACTGCGTAGGATCCTACGGTCTTGGCGTGCATCCGTGCGTCGCTGCGGTCCGGTCCCAGGTCGACAGGCACGTACACCTTCCGCCGACCACTGGCGACAACGTCGATGTACTGTGGAGACCTCACGCCCCACGTGTTGAGCAATTCGGCCTCCCGCATGCCCACTATACGCCCTCTCTCAAAGTCCGTCAACTGCACATACGGTTCACGTCCACGCTGTCGCGGCATGCTACCAGTGTTAAAGACTGCAATGCAGCTCCGTATGCCACGGCAAACTGGCTGACAGTGACGGCGGCGGTGCACAAATGCTGCGCAGCTAGCGCCATTCGACGACAACACCGCGGTTCCTGGTGTGTCCGCTGAGCCGTGCGTGTGAGCATTGCTTGTACAGCCCTCTCGCAGTGTCCGGAGCAAGTATGGTGGGTCTGACACACCGGTGTCATTGTGTTCTTTTTTCCACATATATATATATATATATATATATATATATATATATATATATATATATATATATATATTACGAAAGTTCAAAAAATGTCCGACAGATGGCGCTTCTCCCGGGTTCGATTCCTGGCGGGGTCAGGGGTTTTCTCTGCCTCGTGATGGCTGGGTGTTGTGTGATGTCCTTAGGTTAGTTAGGTTTAAGTAGTTCTAAGTTCAAGGGGACTGATGACCATAGATGTTAAGTCCCATAGTGCTCAGAGCCATTTAAATTTGAGAGGGCGCTTCGTCTGATCAGAATAGCAATAATTAGCATAACAAAGTAAGACAAAGCAAAGATGATGTTCTTTACAGGAAATGCTCAATGTACACCATCATTCCTCAACAATAGCTGTAGTCGAGGAATAATGTTGTGAACAGCACTGTAAACCATGTCCGGAGTTATGGTGAGGCATTGGCGTCGGATGTTGTCTTTCAGCATCCCTAGAGATGTCGGTCGATCACGGGATGAGATTCTCCTCTCTCGCCTCCGCATCGGGCATAAACCCTTAAAGCATAGTTTTTTACTTCGGCGGGAGGACCCCCCAATCTGCAGTGCTTGTGGCGTCCAGATTACTGTCCGCCACATTTTACTTTACTGTCCTTTATTCTCTGACCAGAGAGCGCTGGTTTCCTTGCCACCGGATTTGCCCTCTGTTTTGCAAGACGACGCAACGGCTGTGGTTAAGGTCTTAACGGTTTTGTGTTCTGTCCAGTTTGTTGCCTCGGATTTTAGGGAGAGGATTTTAATGTGCTGCTGGGTGACTGGCTCACCCAGGTTTTAGGTAAGAGGTCCGCCAGTCACGATTACCTACTTGTTTCACTTCGATTTCTGTTCTCTTTTCCTCGTGTTTCCTTTCCTTTTTTAGTGCGTTTCTTCTCCTGTTGTTTTGCCTCTGTATGTGAGGATTTGGAACTGCGGTAGGTCTGTGTCTTTTAGCCGTACTCCTTGTTCGCTGTCCGTCTTCGTCCCTTCACCTCATGTGTTCCTGTTTATAGGCGTTTGGGCGCTGATGACCATGCTGTTTAGAGCACGAAAACCACAAACCACACACACACGATACACTTGCGACTTCAGGTAACCCCAAAACCAATTATCGCACGGACTGAGGTCTGGGGACCTGGGAGGCCAAGCATGACGAAAGTCGCGGCTGAGCACACGATCATCTCCAAACGACGCGCGCAGGTGATCTTTCACGCATCTAGAAATATGGGGTGCAGCGCAATCCTGCATAAACATCGTACGTTCCAGCAGGTGTTTGTCAGCCAGGCTGAGGATGATGCGATTCTGTAACTGACACTTGTTGACGGTCCAGCAATCTGAGGAAGGGTTGCACTTCTGTCACGTTGAACGATTTTCTTCAGTCGCCGTTGGTTCCGTTCTTGCAGGATCTTTTTCCGGTCGCAGCGATGTCGGAAATTTGTTGTTTTACCGGATTCCTGATATTCACGGTACACTCGTGAAGTGACCGTACTGGAAAATCCGCACGTTATTGCTATCTCGGAGATGCTGTGTTCCATGGCTCGTGCGCCGGCTATAGCACCACGTTCAAATTCACTTAAATCTTGATAACCCGCCATTGTAGCGGCAGTAACAGTTCTAACAACTGCGCCAGACACTTGTCTTATACAGGCGTTGCCGATCGCAGCCCCGTATTCTGCCTGTTTACATATCTCTGTATTTGAAGACGTATGCCTATACCAGTTTCTTTGGCGCTTCAGTGTATGTGCAGAAAACTGAGACTTTTATTCCTCATATTAACAACCAGCGGTAAAGCTGAACCAAAGGATCCCTCTGCAACCGAATGAAAAATACTCCTAGACAACAGAGTCTAGAAAATGGAAAAACTACAATGACAAGAATGTTAAGTCAGTCGTCAACGTTAGAAAATTATTATCGAATTAACATATGAACTCTGATATTTCACCTTTGTTCCTCAGTGATTTAAAATATGGGTGAAACTCAGGCTGAACCATACCGGTGTATAAACGAGGTCTGAGGAGCCGTTTTTAAATTTTGTTAAAATTCAGTATCTTTAAAGGCGTAAAACATTAGGCCATAGCTTTTATCCTCAGCAACACCCTCCAGTAGCATGAAAGTTATTTCTTGCTATTTTAACACATGTTCTATCGTTCTGTCTCTTCTTCTACTCAATGTTTCCCATATGTTCCTCTCTGTACTGATTCTGCGGAGAGCCTCCTCATGCCTTGCCTCACCAGTCCACCTAATTTTCAACATCCTTCTACTCTATCACATCTCAAACGCTTCGATTCTCTTCTTTTCCAGTGCAGTCACAGTCAATTATCTGCTTCCACATAATTTTCTGCTCCAAAAGCGCAGTCTCAGAAACTTCTTCCTCAAATGAAGGCCAGTATTTCATGCATGTGCTATTCTGCTTTTTGTACCCCGCCTTTGTCGTCGTCATGCGTAATTTTGCTTCCAAGGTAGCAGAATTCTTTTACTTCGTCTACAACGTGGTCCCCACTTTTGTTAAGTTTATCACTAATCTTGTTTCCGCTATTGCTCATTACTTTCATCTTCCTTCAGTTTACTTTCAATGCGGCATGTGCTTAATTCAGCATATGCTGCAGTTCTTCGTCCCTTTGACCGAGATAGCAATGTCAGAAGCTGATCCATCCATGGCTCTCCTTTCACCCTGAATTTTGATCTCACTCCCGTGAACCTTACTTTATTTCCGTAATTGCTTCTGCGAGGTATAGATTAAGCATTATGAGTGTCTTACACCCTTCCTTCAGAGCACAATGTAAGTCACTATCTTCATTCACCTGAGTCAGCACCATCTTTGACAACCTTATTGTCGACAGGTCAGAGCCTAATCTATCTTCCTTCAGTCGCAAAATAAGTTCCTGCACACGGCTATTCGTAGTTGCATGGCTCACGTCTCTGGAACGAACAGCAGTCGACGTTCTGGGCTTTTGTCTGCCTTTTGTACGTCACGGAATTGTTATGGTCGTTGCTGAGGAGACGCTGTACTACAGCATGTATCTTTTTCTCTAGTGGTATGGTGGATGCTTTTTACAGCATGTTAGATGAAAGCCAAGTTTTGCGTTCTGGCCACGTCTGAGGTGTGCACATTATCTTGCCTATTACAGAACTGTTAACTTCTTACTTTCATATATCGATATGCACACTTCTGAGAGCAAGCCATTGGTTGTGTTTTTTACACCGTCTCTGTCTGAGATCTCTCACAGAGAGAACGTTATTATTAGTCGAGGTGTCTTGGGAAGGAAATGTGGAACTGAATTGTCATGAAATTTTCATCTGGAATTAAGCTGCTCAACATTGCATACGGATTTTATAGAAATGACTGAATAAGACAATGGTGAAAGTATTTATGGATTTTGAAAAGAGTTTTATGAAGAATGGATTTAAGGTAAATTTGCAGGTTTGCGTACTTGCAGTCGTTAGCACTCTGTAGTAAAATTAATTGTCGAGCCGAAATTAGGATGAAACACATGTCATTGGTTGATCACAGCCAGGGAAGTTAGTTTTCCTCTCCCACATCTACATTCTGTGAAAGAATAGAGAGTTTTTGGGTACGTTAATCTTTTGCGTTAAGTAAATTGTTTAATAAGCAACCTCATAGAACTGTTTCTAAAACCAATCATTTTTGTATAAAGTCAATTTCACGACCTTGAAAGTTCTAAAGAAGATCTATGCTATAAAATTGTTTTAGAAAAATCATTTGTAGAACTTTAGTACCCAAAATTATTCCCATTAAAAAAAACCACCATGTTGCTTGCGTCCGCATAGCACTTGCCGGTACACACGCCTATGTGTATTGTTTAGCTGTATTGTGTGAATGAGTGTGTTGCAGTGGCTGATTATGCAAAATTAAAGGAAAGGTTTGGCAACAAATAGTGTGCAACAAAAAGCGACCGACGAGCTTACTGACCATGAGCAACGTATCATGGCATCTTTTCGTTAACAATGGACCATATTCATGACAACTGGCGTGTGTGTAGTGGAGGCAAAATAATGAAATACATATATTGTTTTTACCCTATTTCATGTTTAAGACGTAAAACGTACATCTGAAAGTATTTTGGCATATTAAGCTTAGAGGGAATACCTTCTACACGATGATATATAGAAATGTCATTTCTAGTTTACCATTTTAATTTGCTGCGGCGCTGCTTGCTGTGTTCCACTCTCGAGAGAAAGTTTTTCCTGTACCAAGTTAAGTATATGAATGGTTGTAGGCCATAGTCATACACACACATCAAAAAATTTTGCATCGCCTCGGTTCCCAGAACTCTTGAAGATAGACGTTGACTGTGGATACCATATCACAGCACCAGTCCCTCTGACTGTTCAGAGATGTCTATAAACCCGCCCAAAGACGTACACAGCCATGGATGAGCAGCGCCTATTAGACGGAGGAGTCTGACAGCCCATCTGTTCCACTCATTCCATCAGGAAGGAGGAACACGGCTCATGTTGTCTGTAGTTCAATCACGCCTAGACGGCAATACCGCGGTTCGATAGCGTCCGCAATATTATTTTGTGCCAGGAATGGCTCTCAACATGGGAAGTGTCCAGGCGCCTCGGAGTAAACCAAAGAGATGTTGTTCGGACATGGAGGAGATACAGAGAGACAGGAACTGTCATGACATGCCTCGCTTAGGCCTCCCAAGTGCTACTACTGCAGTGGATGCCTTCTACCTACGGTTTATGGCTCGGAGGAAACCTAATAGCAACGCCACCATGTTGAATAACGCTTTTGGTGCAAACACAGGGCGCCGTGTTAAGACTCAAACTGTGCGCAATAGGCTGCATGATGCGCAACTTCACTCCCGACGCCCATGGCGAGGTCCATCTGTGTAATCAAGACACCATGCAGCGCGGTACAGATGGGCCCAACAACATGCCGAATCGACCGCTCAGGATGGCATTCACGTATCGTACAGCCGTTGCGACGCCTTCCTTGACCACCAGCGGCGTACGTCGGCCCCTCATAATGGTGTCTCTTCAGCGATGAGTGTCGCATGTTCATTCAACCAGATAATCGTTGGAGACGTGTTTGGAGTCCATCCGGTCAGGCTGAACGCCTTAGACTTACTTTCCAGCGAGTGCAGCAAGGTGGAGGTTCCCTGCTGTTTTGGGGGTGACATTATGAGGGGCCGACGTACGTCGCTGGTGGTCAAGGAAGGCGTTCCAATGGCTGTACGATACATGAATACCATCCTCCGGCCGATAGTGCAACCATATCGGCAGCATATTGGCGAAGCATTCGTCTTCGTGGACGGCAATTCGCACCCCTATCGTGAACATCTTGTGAATGGCTTCCCTCAGGATAACGACATCTCTCGACTAGAGTGGCCAGCGTGTTCTCCAGTCATGAACCCTATCGAACACGCCTTAAAAGAGCTGTTTATGGATGACATGACCCACCAACCACTCTGAGGGGTCTACGCCGAATCGCCGTTGAGGAGTGGGACAATCTGGACCAACAGTGCGTTGATGAACTTGTGCACAGTATGCCACGACGAGTAGAGGCATGCATCAATGCAAGAGGACGTGCTACTGGGTATTGGAGGTACCGGTGTGTACTGAAATCTGAAGGTCTGGCTGTATGGTGGTACAACATGCAATGTGGTGGTTTTCGTGAGCAATAAAAAGGGCCGAAATAATGGTTATGGTTATCTCTATTCCAATTTTCTGTACAGGTTCGGAACTCTCGGAACCGAAGTGATGCAAAACTTTTTTTGATGTGTGTAGTTACACCATATTCACGAAAAATGTCATTACACAGTCAATCAGTGATTAGGTGAGATATATTACATCCAGTGAAGAAGTTTTTTTTTGTTATACAAAGTGCATTTTAGTAAACAGTGCGAAATATCCGTGTGTGAAACGTTTTTTGTATTCTGAGTATTGTTTCGCAAGTTGACTACGTAAATCAGCAATGGACTTTTATGAAAGTAATTTGGATAATTTATTCAAGCAAAATTTAGATATTCATTTGACGTACAATATTTTTTGACTATTATTGAGATGACTGAAACTGTCCACAGTGATGTTAGGCAACACACTATTGTTGATACGACTGCATAATACAGAGCTTAAGAACCATGCTTTTCATTGATTGGTTTCGTGCACTTACAGTCCACGTACACACCTACAGATGTAATCCTCTGCCAGTGGCGTCATTATATGCGGCGGGGAGAGGCATGTGATCGGCATACCGCTCTCCCATTGGTTGTTGAGTTTCTTGCTCTCGGAAGCGCTTCTAATCGGTCGAGCAGCTCCTCAGTTGGCTTCACGAGGCTGAGTGCATACCGTTCCAGTCCTGTCACCAAGGAAAAGTCCCTGGCAATAACAGGAATCGAACCCGGGTTCTCCGCATTGCAGTCAGCTGCGTTATCCACTCAGCTACGTAAGCGGACAACCTCTTTTAGCGTAAGGGATTAAAAAGGACATAATTTTTTAGTAATGGTTTTATGTACCACTTATTATTGTTTTTCAAAATTAGCAGCATAACAGTTGGGACGTTTATGGTAGCATTGTGCTGGCTTTCCTATTAGCCTACTATAAAGACTGTGCCCCCTGCGTTGGTCCTGTAGCTACCCAGTGTAGGTGTCGTAAAGACCACACGAGCAGTTCTTCATTTCCCAAAAAAAGAGAAAAAAGAAAAGAAAAATGCACGGGTGAGTCACTTGATGCCATGTTCAGTCTTAAAAGGGCGATCCATCGCATCCAGTCGAGCGTTGTCGTGCATCAGAACGACACCTGAATTTACCATTCCTTGCCGCACGGGACTGGCCGAGCGGTTTTGGGCGCTGCAGTCACGGACGGTGCGGCTGGTCCCGGCGGAGGTTCGAGTCCTCCCTCGGGCATGGGTCTGTGTGTTTGTCCTTAGGATAATTTCGGTTAAGTAGTGTGTTTGCTTAGGGACTGATGACCATAGCAGTAAAGTCCCATAAGATTTCACACACATTTGAACATTTTACCATTCCTTCCTCCTTTTGCTACTAAATGGTTCTGCGTAGCCTTTTCCATGCCTCAATTTACGCAGCTGCTGGTTGTTCCTATAGACGGCAAGAAATACCACGGTTTCGTCATGTAACTACAGAACTCTACGATGCTATGGCTTGACAGGCAAGCTCTGTCTGTTTGCAAAGGGGATAGGAATCCTCGTTCACCTTTACTGCAGTTGTTTCAGTCGCGAAGTTGATTGTAATAAAAAAAATAGTGAATACTCGTATGCAGTACCTGTACCTTAATCTTTTCTGATATTCGCACATTTTTATTTCTGGTCCTTTTTTATGGCTCTCGTAGAGATCGTTTGCAATTCCCTCTTTTGGTCTATGTGTGACGCGTAGCAGTATTGTATGATGTTGCAGTGGATGATTATGGAAATCAAAGGAAGGGACGGGCGACATGCAGTGTGATCCAGAACGCGACCGATGAGGTTAAAGACCATCTGTAGTGTCTCATACTCTCTCTCCACAAAGCAGTAGGGCAAGGCTTGGAGCCTGTTTCAAGACGTCAGCGCACCATCTAGTGGCCAGAAGCAGCCACTCTCCTCCCTTTCCTCGTTTACTTTCGCGACCACACGTACTGAATAACTTTGGTGGCTCCGTCAGGCTATACGCATACGATGCTGTTGGCAATACAGGGACCTCTACTGTTCCTGATCTATATAAATGACCTGGGTGACAATCTGAGCAGTTCTCTTAGACTGTTCGCAGATGATGCTGTAATTTACCGTCTAGGAAGGTCATCCGAAGACCAGTATCAGCTGCAAAGCGATTTAGAAAAGATTGCTGTATGGTGTGTCAGGTGGCAGTTGACGCTAAATAACGAAAAGTGTGAGATGATCCACATGAGTTCCAAAAGAAATCCGTTGGAATTCGATTACTCGATAAATAGTACAATTCTCAAGGCTGTCAATTCAACTAAGTACCTGGGTGTTAAAATTACGAACAACTTCAGTTGGAAGGACCACATAGATAATATTGTCGGGAAGGCGAGCCAAAGGTTGCGTTTCATTGGGAGGACACTTCGAAGATGCAACAAGTCCACTAAAGAGACAGCTTACACTACACTCGTTCGTCCTCTGTTAGAATATTGCTGCGCGGTGTGGGATCCTTACCAGGTCGGATTCACGGAGGACATCGAAAGGGTGCAAAAAAGGGCAGCTCGTTTTGTATTATCGCGTTATAGGGGAGAGAGTGTGGCAGATATGATAAACGAGTTGGGATGGAAGTCATTACAGCATAGACGTTTTTCGTCGCGGCGAGACCTTTTTACGAAATTTCAGTCACCAACTTTCTCTTCCGAATGCGAAAATATTTTGTTGAGTCCAACCTTCATAGGTAGGAATGATCATCAAAATAAAATAAGAGAAATCAGAGCTCGAACAGAAAGGTTTAGGTGTTCGTTTTTCCCGCTCGCTGTTCGGGAGTGGAATAGTAGAGAGATAGTATGATTGTGGTTCGATGAACCCTCTGCCAAGCACTTAAATGTGAATTGCAGAGTAGTCATGTAGATGTAGATGTAGATGAAAGGAAACCTGCAGAGGTCCGACCATTGGCGCAGGGACTGGCAGTTATCCCTGAACGTATATAAATGTAACGTATTGCCCGTAAATTAGCAAAAAAATTCCCTGCTTTTCGACTGAACTATTGGCGAGGAAACACTGGTAGCTAACGTAAAATACGTAGGAGCAACAATCCGAAGTAACCTTAAGTGGAATGACCACATGAAGCAAATTGTAGCAAAAGCAGCTGCTAGGCTTTTTTGGTTCATTGGAAGAATCTTAAGGAAATACAATTCGTCCACGAAAGATGTGGCTTACAAAATTCTCGACTATTGATCAGTATTATGGCTCAAATGGCTCTGAGCACTATGGGACTTGACATGAGAGGTCACCAGTCCCCTAGACCTTAGAACTACTTAAAGCTAACTAACCTACGGACATCACACACATCCATGCCAGAGGCAGGATTCGAACCTGCGGCCGTAGCGGTCGCGCGGTTCCAGACTGAAGCGCCTAGAACCGCTCGGCCACTTTGGCCGGCGATCAGTATTATGTTGACCCGGATTGGATTAATAGAGAAGATCCAACGAAGAGCGGAGCGCATCGTCACGAGATTATTTAGATGGGGCGGGACCATTAAGGAAATGTTTAACAAACACCAGTGGGAGTCACAACACGATAGGCTATCTGCATCATGGAGAGGTTTACTGTCGAATTCCGAGACGGTGCGTTCCAAGCTAAATAATAATAAGTGAAATTTGCAGTTTAATATTTTTAACTGTGTTGGATGGAAATACATAATTAGCAGCTACTGGTGAGATTCGCAAATTTCTCTTCCTTAAGGTAGGCCTGAAAGGGTATGGTATGGACCTGGATGGTCGCAGTGCTGTGAATGTGGGACGGATCAGGTCTCCCTCTGCTGGACTATTAGATCGCAGAAATATTCAGGCCACATACTGCCGGGTTCCGTTGTCTGCCAGGTGGCAAACGCCCCCTGAGCGTTTCTCATGTAGGGAATCTGAATTTCTTGCAGGCGGTTGCAATACGCGACACCGACATTCTGCCACGTTCAGTGTGGGAAACTTCCAGAATCTAACCTTCCAGATGATGTCAGGCAATCAGAAGATTCATCGCCATAGGCGTTGTAGCGCGAATTAGGGCACCAACGAATGGCGACATGGCGTACACAGTGTACCAACATCTCGGCAGTCAGTGGGCATACTGTAAGCGATAGTGGAGAAGTTTTGGGAGGCACCCCCTGCGTTTCAGCGTGTTGAGATGAATTCTTGGACATCGTTGTGACGAAAGTTGTGAATCCTCCCCTCCAAGGCGTGGTGTTCTGGGAACGGAGAGGAATGGTAGTTAGTCGGATGGACGGTGCAGACACGTGTGGCCGAGAGGTCACATAGAGAGAGAGAGAGAGAGAGAGAAAGAGAGAAAGAGAGAGAGAGAGAGAGAGAGAGAGAGAGAGAGAGAGAGAGAGGAGCACCTGGTCACAGCTTAGCGCACTTTTCATTGGTTTGCTCCAGTAATTGTCTCATTTTAGCGCTAGTGCTGCCTTTCTCTGAGCCGCTTACAATTTGTGAGGTCATTTCCGCAACGTCTGTTGCTTTTTCAATGTCTTTACTTATCTGGAGCTTGGATAATATTTTAAATTGCGTTTGTGAGCTACACAAATTTAAGAAAGCCACTAGATCTTCTGGTCAGTTAGAGATATCCAACACTTCCTAACAGCACAGTTCGTCCCAAGTAAGCTTCGCTCAAGCAGTCATTTATTGTATTTTTGAACACATGAGCGTGCATTCCATTATGGCACATAGTTTTATAGATTTTTTTCAGGGCTATTGTTCTTTTATTGAGGTTCAAGTAAGCAGTGGTATTTGTCTCAATCAGAAGAAAGTATTCACTTAATTGTGAAGCAATTTAGAGAAAGTAAATCTGGTGTTTAAAGGAACTGATTTTTTTCTCCATTTTTAATTGTCCTACAGCAGTTCAGGTCAGGCGACCCTCATTAAATAATAAATATAATCGATTTCTTCTGCATAATTGACTTGTGCTGTGACGAAATTCCGTTGTGAACTAGATGTCTTTCACCGGGGCAACAAAATGTGGTAGGAAATTTTCAGTTAATTTGTATGAGAGATGATTAATGAGAATTGCTCTCATTTCCGTACAATACAGTCGTGAGACCGCAGACTGTTTTCAGTTACTGTGATTAACAATTAGCTGGGTTAAGTTAGTGCAAGACTCACACCAGTCTGCCTATCGTTTGTGTGTTGAGCACATAAGTGTGGCAGGTAGACAGCACTCCCCATTGCATAGCAGCAGCACGTCGTGTTCAGAAGAAAGTCCTAATATGCATCACGTTTCATGTCTACTCTGATCCAGGTTCCCACCTCTGGAATGGTCTGACAATCTCAGTTAGAAATGGCGCAGTGAAACGCAATTTAGCGTTCAGATTACTGTTGTAGCGACCATTTTGCGGTCGCCGATTCACTCGCTTGCTTTCTTTTCCAGTAGAGGCTTGCGAAGAATATACACTCCTGGAAATGAAAAAAAGAACACATTGACACCGGTGTGTCAGACCAACCATACTTGCTCCGGACACTGCGAGAGGGCTGTACAAGCAATGATCACACGCACGGCACAGCGGAAACACCAGGAACCGCGGTGTTGGCCATCGAATGGTGCTATCTGCGCAGCATTTGTGCACCGCCGCCGTCAGTGTCAGCCAGTTTGCCGTGGCATACAGAGCTCCATCGCTGTCTTTAAGACTGGTAGCATGCCGCGACAGCGTGGACGTGAACCGTATGTGCAGTTGACGGACTTTGAGCGAGGGCGTATATTGGGCATGCGGGAGGCCGGCTGGACGTACCGCCGAATTGCTCAACAGGTGGGGCGTGAAGACTCCACAGTACATCGATGTTGTCGCCAGTGGTCGGCGGAAGGTGCACGTGCCCGTCGACCTGGGACCGGACCGCAGCGACGCACGGATGCACGCCAAGACCGTAGAATGCTACGCAGTGCCGTAGGGGACCGCACCGCCACTTCCCAGCAAATTAGGGACACTGTTGCTCCTGGGGTATCGGCGAGGACCATTCGCAACCGTCTCCATGAAGCTGGGCTACGGTCCCGCACACCGTTAGGCCGCCCAAACATCGTGCAGCCCGCCTCCAGAGGTGTCGCGACAGGCGTGAATGGAGGGACGAATGGAAACGTGTCGTCTTCAGCGATGAGAGTCGCTTCTGCCTTTGTGCTAATGATGGTCGTATGCGTGTTGGCGCCGTGCAGGTGAGCGCCACAATAAGGACTGCATACGACCGAGGCACACAGGGCCAACACCCGGCATCATGGTGTGGGGAGCGATCTCCTACACTGGCCGTACACCTCTGGTGATCGTCGAGGGGACACTGAATAGTGCACGATACAGCCAAACCGTCATCGAACCCATCGTTCTACCATTCCTAGACCCGCAAGGGAACTTGCTGTTCCAACAGGTCAATGCACGTCCGCATGTATCCCGTGCCACCCAACGTGCTCTAGAAGGTGTAAGTCAACTACCCTGGCCAGCAAGATCTCCGGATCTGTCCCCCATTGAGCATGTTTGGGACTGGATGAAGCGTCGTCTCACGCGGTCTGCACGTCCAGCACGAACGCTGGTCCAACTGAGGCGCCAGGTGGAAATGGCATGGCAAGCCGTTCCACGGGACTACATCCAGCATATCTACGATCGTCTTCATGGGAGAATAGCAGCCTGCATTGCTGCGAAAGGTGGATATACACTGTACTAGTGCCGACATTGTGCATGCTCTGTTGCCTGTGTCTATGTGCCTGTGATTCTGTCAGTGTGATCATGTGATGTATCTGACCCCAGGAATGTGTCAATAAAGTTTCCCCTTCCTGGGACAATGAATTCACGGTGTTCTTATTTCAATTTCCAGGAGTGTATATGTTTCTCTTTGATTTTATGCTCTTTGGTTTCTTAATGGTATTTCGAGTGAAAACAGTTAAACGAGGATGTGAAGGTTTTTATATGTATGGGGTGTTTATTTGTTTGTTATACTTTTCTTAGTGCCTACTCGTCGAACAATAAATTTAATTTGCATCATTCTAGAGTATGGATAGGGCAAATTGTGCTAGTTCAAGAAAGACTAGGATAATTACGTGAGAGGAAGTCCAGCAGAGACGGAACAAATTAGTGTTGAATTTCCTGAGGAGGAGCAAGTAGTAACAGTTAGCGTTCCTGAAGCCCAGAGAAGCGAACAGGTTTATGAGCAGAGTGGAATTGGTCAGGCTGGCGATAGCGAAACGAGCGTTGCGCCGAGGAGTTCGATGTTTGGAGCTTAGGGAGACGTGCCATTGTGGCTAAACGGATGCTATACAGAGGGGAGGAAAGTGGTATAAAGCTGAGGCAGGTAGAGCAAAAGCTGATACAAGTGGGGAAGAAGGTAAGAAAGACGAAAGCCGTTTTGGGAGGAGATGGCCAAACTGTAAAGAAGACTTGTTTCTCGTCTTCATACTGTTGAAAAGCGAATCGAGAAACGCTCAGAAAGAATAGAAAGTGGTACAGATAGGCTGTTTCAAGGCGAAACTAGAATGAGGTAGTAGAGAAGAGTAATACCTCTCTTGGCAGAAGGTGAGAACGGTAGAAACACTCGGAAAGAATAGAAAATGGTACAGATAGGCTATTTCAAGGCGGAACTAGAATGAGGAAAGTAGAGAAGAGTAATACGTCTCTTGGCAGAAGGTGAGAATGTTAGAAGGTATGAATAAAAGACTTGCACAAAGAGTGCAAAATCTGGAAGCACGGCCAGTTTCACAAGCGTTGAAACTGAAGAGTGGGTAAAAGCTACACTTGTTCGGTTTGAGGAAACCAAACGAAGAACAAGTTTGGCAACACTGTCTCTGGCTGACTGGTGGAATTTACACGCGCAACGATCTAATTGTCTAGTTTCAGTGCTAATTAAATGGGAACAGCGCAACGTATCGAATTTTTTTCTTCGCAATTATTTCTCAGCACATCCTTTCCTGCAACACCCTAAACTTTTCAAACTACACTCCTGGAAATTGAAATAAGAACACCGTGAATTCATTGTCCCAGGAAGGGGAAACTTTATTGACACATTCCTGGGGTCAGATACATCACATCATCACACTGACAGAACCACAGGCACATAGACACAGGCAACAGAGCATGCACAATGTCGGCACTAGTACAGTGTATATCCACCTTTCGCAGCAATGCAGGCTGCTATTCTCCCATGAAGACGATCGTAGATATGCTGGATGTAGTCCCGTGGAACGGCTTGCCATGCCATTTCCACCTGGCGCCTCAGTTGGACCAGCGTTCGTGCTGGACGTGCAGACCGCGTGAGACGACGCTTCATCCAGTCCCAAACATGCTCAATGGGGGACAGATCCGGAGATCTTGCTGGCCAGGGTAGTTGAGTTACACCTTCTAGAGCACGTTGGGTGGCACGGGATACATGCGGACGTGCATTGTCCTGTTGGAACAGCAACTTCCCTTGCCGGTCTAGGAATGGTAGAACGATGGGTTCGATGACGGTTTGGATGTACCGTGCACTATTCAGTGTCCCTTCGACGATCACCAGAGGTGTACGGCCAGTGTAGGAGATCGCTCCCCACACCATGATGCCGGGTGTTGGCCCTGTGTGCCTCGGTCGTATGCAGTACTGATTGTGGCGCTCACCTGCACGGCGCCAAACACGCATACGACCATCATTGGCACAAAGGCAGAAGCGACTCTCATCGCTGAAGACGACACGTCTCCATTCGTCCCTCCATTCACGCCTGTCGCGACACCACTGGAGGCGGGCTGCACGATGTTGGGGCGTGAGCGGAAGACGGCCTAACGGTGTGCGGGACCGTAGCCCAGCTTCATGGAGACGGTTGCGAATGGTCCTCGCCGATACCCCAGGAGCAACAGTGTCCCTAATTTGCTGGGAAGTGGCGGAGCGGTCCCCTACGGCACTGCGTAGGATCCTACGGTCTTGGCGTGCATCCGTGCGTTGCTGCGGTCCGGTCCCAGGTCGACGGGCACGTGCACCTTCCGCCGACCACTGGCGACAACATCGATGTACTGTGGAGACCTCACGCCCCACGTGTTGAGCAATTCGGCGGTACGTCCACCCGGCCTCCCGCATGCCCACTATACGCCCTCGCTCAAAGTCCGTCAACTGCACATACGGTTCACGTCCACGCTGTCGCGGCATGCTACCAGTGTTAAAGACTGCGATGGAGCTCCGTATGCCACGGCAAACTGGCTGACACTGACGGCGGCGGTGCACAAATGCTGTTCAGCTAGCGCCATCCGACGGCCAACACCGCGGTTCCTGGTGTTTCCGCTGTGCCGTGCGTGTGAGCATTGCTTGTACAGCCCTCTCGCAGTGTCCGGAGCAAGTATGGTGGGTCTGACACACCGGTGTCAATGTGGTCTTTTTTCCATTTCCAGGAGTGTATTTCTGACCACCCTGCATATAACGTTTCCGTCATTAATACGCGAGGTCGTCAGTCCTGATTGGTCTGTTGGTATAAACGAGGACCATCCAACGTGTCAACAATCAATGTACGTCCGCATCTACGCCTATACTCCGCAAGCCACCTTACAGTGTATGACGGAATAACGTGCCACTCATAGCCGTGTGAACGGCGGAAGAAAAGTGATCGCAGAAAGATTCTAGCCGACAGAGGGCGGAGACGTATGTCATTGTTCATCAGTGACAATCGGTTTCAAACCCAACAGGAGTTGCTGCTTTCAGTGAACGCCAGTCTGTCTCATCCATTTTCCGCGCAAACTTTGAGGTTGAAAATGGCTCTGAAGTAGTATGTGGGTCACTTGGGAGCAAGCCCTCTTCTAAGGTTAAATTCAACCATAATTTTATTTATCTTTTAAGCTTCCATTTAACCTTAAAAAATTATTTTACTTATCTGTTGGATAATCGTGTTTAACCTTAAATCTTACCTTAAACGCATTTTATTTTTAAATCTTATTTAAGATTAAAACCAACCACACCCTATCCAATGAGGTTTCCAAAAGTATATCTTGTTTAAGGTGAAAACTAACCATACAATTAAATCCCAATTTCTTTCACACTTGTGAAATTATTTATGGTTCACCCAATCTTGAAAAGTTAACCTATTTTAAGGTTAAAACTAAACTTAAAAAACGTCATAAGATTTTATTAAAAAATATGGTTCGAAGTCACCATAAAAAACATTCAAAAATGTTGAGAAAGAGTGTGGCTAATCTTAATCTTAAACAAGATTTAAAAAGTATTAAAAATTATGGTGGAACCATCCATTTTATTTAAATAAATAATTTCACAAATGTGAAATAAAAAGTGGTACAAATAATGGTTAATCTTAACCTTAAAATGTAATCGAAGATTTTTTCAAAACTTATTCCTACACCAAACCAACCATCTTCTAGGCTCCTATTAACCTTAAAAATTATTTTACTTACCTTTACGGGGTGGTTTGTGTTTACCTTAAAAATTATTTTTACCTGTCTTACAAAAGATTACTCTAACTATTATTTAAGATTGTCTACCCTTAACTTATCTTATTAACTGTAGTCTATTTTAACGTTAACTTATCTTATTATCTAATCTTATTTAAGTTTGTGTCTACCTATTTATTTAAGTAAATTTCTATTTCTTTCTTGCCTAATAACCCCAAGGATATGTTTCAATAATACCATCTACCTCAGGTTCAATCTTTCTCTTATCATATTCGAATTTGAATTCTTTACTAACATCCTTATTAATCAAGCATTTAGATTTTGTATCTCTCGTAATCATTTTATATTTTAATTTAACCTTATCGATCTCATTATCCACAATATTTTTCATGGTATTTATGTTCAAGGCTTTGGAGTTTTCATAGTTTAGTGTGAAACCTTTCACCTTCATAGTTTCCTTTCCGTTTTTTGTCCTGTACCCATAGCTTTTAGGTCCTGTAGAGATCCAGTCTGTTATGTGATCATCCTTTCCCAGTTCATCAGTCCATTCCCCCAACATACAACCTGTTTCAATGGTATTCCTACCATCATCAATGTAAACAATACTATCCGTATCATAGTAGACTACATTTGACCCTAACCTGTCTAGCATATCGTAAAGCCGTAGTCGTGCATTTGAAGTAGTGAATGCTGCTATAAACACATTAGTGGATAAACTATCCTCAACGAAATGATCTTTATACTTGTATGTCACTTGTACTATATTATCGTTAATAAATATCATATTGCTTAAGTCAAGCCTATCATCCAACATTATCTGGTACCACCTTTTAACATCTACTACGTATTCACTCTGGGTCAAGTTTTGTCTTTGTCCGAATTTCCCCCACAATGAGTTTAAGCAAATCTTAGAAACAGCCCGTTTGCCAGGGTTTGGAACCACATCTTCGGGATTCAGGTCAATATCAAGGCATTTCTTAACTGATGTGATGTACTCTTCAATTGAATTGAAGTCATCTTTCCACCCACTCGTTTCTAGCTTTATTTTCATAAAGTCTTTGACGTATCCTTTAAACAGATCATTACTCTTTTCTTTGAAATGCCAAACCTCGTATACTTCTACCATCTCGTAACCTTTCTCTAAAGCTTTGTTAACTTCATCTGTTGTCCATGTTCCTGTTATTGCCCTTTCGTCGTCTGTGTGTTTACAAACACCACATTTATCCTCAGTACACGTCCTACACAACCCAAACATCAGCTTATCGTTCTTTACCGGTAGCACAGGGTGGTACAGTTTCCTCGGTGGTAGTAGTTTGCACTTAATCAAACCATACCAATTCCGATCGTATTTTTTTGGTTTATAAATTCTTATGGGGTGGCCGACTGGGTAGTAATCAAAATACTGTACTGTAGGGTAGAGACTACAGACGTCTATGTATCGTAATAATTTAACTGTGACTTTAAGCTTGCTTGCATTTGTCCTTCCTCCATAAAAGGCATCTCGAGGATTGAGAGGTTCAACAATTTCAGTTTTCTTATTTAAGCTTTGCCGGTAAGCTCTCGATTTTACCCATTCACAATTCCAAATTTCTACTACTTTATAACCAGCATCTCGTAAGGATTGAGTTCGTGCCTGTGTCTTTGTCCAAAGGTCGTCCATACTCTCATTGTTTACATTATTAATGGTTTCACAATCATAACAGTCAGGACAACCGTGCCAAAAACAGCCATGATACTGGTATACAGTCTTGGTATCTTTATCGTACCCATCAACTTTTGCTCCTAGAATCCTTACTTCCCCTCCATTGAGAGCGTGCTGTACGTTTTTGAACGTGGATAACCAAGCAATGGACTCTTTGATGAACATTTCTTTCTTATCGGTCTTAATAACAGCCATAGTATTTTCCTGAAGATACTTGGAACGGTAGATTGCCATACAAACACTCGCAATAGTTATGTACTGAAATGGATCTATGTTAGCAATCTCTAAAAATTGTTTCCTTAACTCCAAACAACCTCTACGCAGAATATCTACATCAGAGTTACAGTAGTCCATAAATTCCTTTTGAAAGTCAAATTTATAATTTTCTTTAACCTTTTGATGATACCACTCAAGAAACTCTTTTCTAGCTTTTGTCTTCATCGTGTCTACGCCATAGTATTTGGTCTCAGGAATAGGTCCTACATAAGTCTGATTGTCTCTTGTGTTGAAGAAATGTGGGAAGTAACCCTTCTTAAGTTCTTTCAGCCCGAATGTTTTAGGTAAGTCACTCAAAGGAGAAGCTACGAAATTGTGGCTATCAATAATGCTTATTAGTCCATTTACCTCTAGCATCATCAGCTTTGTTCCATTGTATATAGTGTATGGTTTCAACGTATTCTCTATACAGTATTTTAAAATGAATTGTGAGTCATAGCCTTTCGCATTGTGTGCAATAGCCGTGTACCCTTGGTGGTTCTTAGAAATCAACCACTTGCAGAACTCTTCATTTGTTTTGAAGGAAACTTTGGTACCGTCAATATAGTGGGCTACTACGAGGTTGGGGATGTGCACTCCAGTATCTTGCTCAGCTTCATAGTCGAACCAGATATACTTTTCTGTGTAATGGCAACCATTTAATAACGTTATAATTTCAGTCAGTGTATTATTGTAGAGTACTTTATACTCTTGTTCTGAAATATCTCCATTACCAAATGGTCTTTGAAGGGTAGTGAGCTTAACATTTTTGAGAAGTTTATCCTTGTTTTTAGCTACAAAGTGTTCCAAAAAACTTTCCTTATCGGTAGCCTTACAAATACACCGACTTTCACACCTTCCGCCTTTCTGATGTTTATGTTGTATGTAGCATTGATGTTCACCAGTCTTATAAGGTTCCATACAATTGTAGCAAAAGGAGTATCCGCATTTATGCTCTTTAGATCTCGATAAAATTAAATTACATCCTCTACATTTATAAACTGTGTTACAAACTTCTGAGTGGTTATCTAAGCATTCCTGGTTGTAACAATACCTGTTACATTCCTTACAATAAACCTTATTCTTTTCTTCGGGGGAGTGCGCAGGTTTCTTGCACAGAATACACACATTTACATTCTTCTTATACTTGTGCTTATCCTTGTTGTTGTAAGGTGCATCGCACCTATCGCAGTAATATACACTACCCAAGAAAGCTTTCATACTGTTTACTACATCAAAATGGTTCCCGTTTTTGTATAAATAAAGTTTAGTATCCTTCTCCTGGCCCGAGTATATAACCGAATTAAAATTTTCAGCACACACAACCTTTATCTGAATACCCAACAATTCTTCTACGTTCTTTATGTCCTCTAGTGTGAAGCCTTCTTCGTTGTAGTTACCTAGTCTCTTGCACAGCTCTAGGGTTAGCTCAGTTTGAATAGGTCTACCTTGCCTAACTAATTTAATTTCCATTTCACTAAGCGGCCTACCGAGAACCTCATTCATGTGGTAGGTCAGGGCTGTTACTATGGCTCGTGGGCAGCACAAGTTATCTTTGTTCTTTATTTGGGTGATGCATCTTTTTGTTCTCACATCTTCAGACAGATTTATAATTTTCGACCTGCCTTGACCTCTAGGTACATTCAGAATCTTAATATTGAACCTGGTCTGTGTGATATTTAAGTTCTCGTTAGAAGATAGAATTCTACCGATATGACTCATGAAAGATCTGGCGTTAACATTAGATTGTACCACGGTTGAAATATCATGATGGAAATTTGGGTTGCTTGCTACTACTGTTAATTTGTCTCCTTTTTTGTAGTTTCCTTTCTCTTTGGCCAGTTTAATCATTGCGTTGATGGCGTTCTCAACTTGCATTAACTTATCAACTTTAATGGTGTAGTCTACTTCAGTGGCATTAAATTTCTTAATGAACCGTGAGTTTGTTTCAGTGATCTTGTAGGGTGTTTTCTTTCTTCCTTGGGTGGTTCTATCAAGTCTTCGTGAAAGCCTAACTCTTGAGCTACCTTATTACGAAAGACAATGTCTTGCGTCTTCAAAATGGATTCAATTATTTCAGCCTTCCTCATCCTAACAGTCGCCTTAATGTTATTATTTCTTCCAATCTCTCGCAGCTGTGGTACCCTTAGCTTTTCCAAATCCTGCTTCTTGTACAACATGTCCTTAGTCTTTTCCAAAGCTTCTTTAAGTTGCGATTTCTTCATTTTCGAAACACCACTAAGATTATAATCCTTAGCCAAGATCTTAAGATCTTCATGGTATATTTTATTCTTCTTCTTCTCCTCCTTCTCTTCATTGTTTGGGTCATTCTTAAGATGAATCTTTGACTTCAAGTGCCTGGACCAATTCTTATAAGTGATGTCCACTCCACACTTGTTGCAGTATTTACCTGCATAGCTATATTTATTTCCTTCCGACATATTCATTTATTTACTTATTTATTTTATTAAAAAATTAAATAAAAATTCATTTTTTTTAATTTCGAAAAAATCTTCTTACTACTTGCTACCAATAGTTTTAAGGTTTCGTAGACCTTAAAAATAATATTTGAATTTAGCCTGAGTCAGATTGTTCAGCCTCAGAGTCAGATTGTACAGCCTCAGGATATTGCAGATGTTGTTTGTATGATTGAGTCATATTTCTAATTACTTTTTAAAGTCATAATTTCTAATTTTAATTGCAATATTTTGATTTCTTTATCTTTATCTTTTAATTTATGGTTAATTTTTTCCTTTTCTAGTTCATGGGTCAAATTTAATTTTTCAATTTCTTGTTCAAGCTTAGCATTTAAATCAGTTAAACATCCAGATTGTTCAGCCTCAGAGTCAGATTGTTCAGCCTCAGGGTCAGATTGTTCAGCCTCAGAGTCAGATTGTTCAGCCTCAGAGTCAGATTGTTCAGCCTCAGGGTCAGATTGTTCAGCCTCAGAGTCAGATTGTTCAGCCTCAGAGTCAGATTGTTCAGCCTCAGGGTCAGATTGTTCAGCCTCAGGGTCAGATTGTTCAGCCTCAGGGTCAGATTGTTCAGCCTCAGAGTCAGATTGTGGTATTATTTCAACCATCAACTTTTCAAATTTTTAGTAACCATTAACCGCCATTTACATGAATATAGGACAGAAGATTATGAAAGATTTTTAATGATCCAAAATACTCATATTGAGGAAAATGGGACAGAAGAAAAAAAACCACCCAAACGAACATTTTTTACTTATAATGGTCTTTTAAAGGTTATTTACAGTTCTCGTTGCGGAATAGCTCATCGTTTCCGTAAATGGGCTACTAAAGTGGTGTATACAGCTCATCTTGGTACTGAAGAACAAAGATTTGAGCAAGCTTTAGATATAGCTGGAGTAAACACAACTCTTGTAAAACAAGTTTTTGATACCAGTGTTACACAGGTACTGTGGGTAGATCTCTTTTACATAGGCAGAGTGTCAAAAATACTTAAATACTACCCCTGATTTCATTTATTTAATTATTTATTTTCTTTTTAAAATCATTTTTATTATTTCTATTCAAATAAATGAACAGAATAATTCTACTTTCAATATTATCATTTGTATCTGCTCACGATGAAGCAGCAGTAAAATATTTGCACAGCTTTGGGTACTTGGACTATCAAGAAGATCAACTTTCTCAACTGAGTGAAGAAGCGTACAAAGATGCACTTACGTTATTCCAACAGAAATATCATCTCGTGGCTAATGGTGAGTTGACTGATGAAACTTTACAATTAATGAAGAACCCGAGGTGTGGCGTGGAAGATAACGTTTTAAGCTTTACTACACACATCTACAAGTGGAATAAGAAGAATATAAAATGGCATTACTATCTCGCAACTAGAAAAATGTTACAGGTGGCACAATCTGCATTTAAAATGTGGCAAGAACACACAGATCTTACTTTTGAGAACAGCAACCAAAGTCCTGATATTATCATTTCGACTAAGAGGGGAGCACACTGACGTCAAAACTCAGCCCTACAGTTCTGTCAACGAAGTTTTGATGGTAGAGGAAGCGTGCTAGCTCATGCAGATTTTCCTAATTTGTACAACGACCCCATTGAAATCCACGTTGATCAGGATGAATATTGGTACATGGAAATGGACGGTAACACACCTTCTTCACAGACAAACCTGTTTGTTGTTCTAGTTCACGAGATTGGTCACACGTTGGGTATGGCACATTCAGATTTCTCTGAATCGGTGATGTACGCATTTTACAATAACACTATCCTGAGCCTATCTGAAGATGATATACGTGGTATTCAAAGTTTATATGGGAAACGTGCTTCTAGCGATACGGAACAGCGCCCTACTTCTACTCCGGCTTCACCCTCGCCTGAAGCAGTACCCAAAAAAGAGCCTGAACTGTGCACACTGAAGCAGTTTGGATGTTCCGTAATTGTGAATGAGTTTCTACACATTTTTTATGGAACGTGGGTTTGGATGACTGCTCTTAATAGTAATGACGAGCTTTCAAAACCGCAACTAATCACAGACTGGTTAACGTTTCTACCTCAACAATTCGAAAATGTATCTGCTGTTTACCAGAGACCATCAGGTGAAGTCGTTCTTATCATTAATAACATGATATACATGGTTCAGATACCGAGTTTAACGTTACAACCTGGTTACCCAAAAAGAGTATCTGATATAGGGTTGCGACAAAATTCTGTTGTACATGGAGCTGTGAACACTTACTCTGGTAGAACCTTCATTTTTTATGACCATATATATTTTGCAGAAATCGATGAATGTAGCTTGAAAGCAAAAGCTTATGGTGTGATTAGTAAAAGCTTCCCAGGAGTACCTTCAGAATTTGATTCTGTTTTTAGATACATAAACGGTTTGCTGTACTTCTTCAAGGATGGTATATTATATGAATACAATGAATTCTCAAACGTACTAGTAAGAGCAGGTAAATTCGATCTTTCTTTATTTGGCATAAACTGTCCCAAGAAGTCATCTTCTTTTACGGTACTAGTGAAGAGTTTAAAAGATACTGTGACTCAGCTAGAAACATTAAAACCCTAACGAGAATTTTTTTTAAATATTGCAGTAAATAAATGGAACGAAATCAACTGCTATTGAAACTTAATAGCGCCAACAAAACGTTTACAAAGCTGAATGAGTTAGAAAAGGGACACACTTATACCATTACAAATGCTGAGAATATAAGTAAAAAATATGGCCAAAAGATTTTTCTACAACTCGACAGTGAATACAAGATTATATTACCCGATAGATACACCAAATTATTAAGCTGGGATGATTGCAATACTTTGGTTGGATTAAAGATGTTATACAATGGTACCAAAGAAACAAACAAAGACAACAAGATACACGATATTGAGTTCTTTTAAATTGATTTTAATGGTTTTTTACCCTTAAAATCTCCAACGTACCAACGTCCAAACGTCCCAACGTCAACGTCCAAACGTCCCAACGTCAACGTCCAAACGTCCCAACGTCAACGTCCAAACGTCAACGTCCAAACGTCCCAAAGTCAACGTCCAAACGTCAACGTCCAAACGTCCCAACGTCAACGTCCAAACGTCCCAACGTCAACATCCAAACGTCCCAACGTCAACGTCCCAACGTCAACGTCCAAACGTCCCAACGTCAACGTCCCAACGAATAATTTTATTATTTTTCCTTAAATAAATGTTTGCAAAATATGATGAAAAGCTTGTTAAGCAAGCAAAAAAGAACAGAAAGAAATTTGAACAAATCAAAGACCAATTTAAAGAATGGAAAATTAAGCCTATAACCGAATACGAAAAATACAAAAAGGAGGACCAACCAGTAATTGACAAATTAGATGCGATAGGGAAAGAAGTGATTGACGCTATAGAAAAAAATCGTGAGATTGAAAAGCAGCTACTACCTTACGATGGGGGGTTTGACGATATGTTCCCTATACCACCTACTCCTGAGGTAACATCGTTTGAGAGAAGCTTATTTGTTGATGACCCCATCACACCAAAGACACGTAAGAGGTTGGAGCCTATGTTGGAACAAATTGAAGACAAGGAACGGCAGAAGATGAAGGCTGTTTCAGTTTACTCAACAACTTACCTGGGCCCAAAAGTTTCAAAATACTTAGGCGCTCTAGGTGACACAATTTTTGGTCTCCGTTTTGACAATGGAAGGCATTACATGGGTGACTCCGAAGTAACATTCAACAACGATAATATTATGGTGAAGGGTAACTCCTTTAAAGCCACCAATGGGTTTATGAAGCTCCTGACTCAGAAAACCGTATCACCTGAAGAGTACACATCTGACGATCTTGATACCTATACAACTATGCTGAAGGTTACCAATGCGATATATCAGAACAATGATCCAAAGGGGAATAAACCCAAGTCAAGCAGTAGCGAAAAATACAACAACATCATTAAACCAATATGGCAGTCACTCAAGAAAGAACGTGGTAACTCGCCAAACACAAAGGGTGGTATGGGTTTTGTAAAGAGGTATAGAGACAAACCGGTGGAGTACGTGTGGATGAATGACGTCAGAGACTTAATTGATAGGCTAATGGTTATTCATGGTGAAGAGAATGCGGGAAATAATAACTTCCACAATGAGAAGGTTGGAATAACCAAGATGCTTACGAGTAAATTTAATGACTTCATAGTAAATAATCCAAAGGGGATACCTTACCTAATTAGATTTCTAAACAATCTCCCTCATACATTCTGGAAGGCAGAAAGTTATGGAAAGGGCTTAGTGAACACGTTAATTAATAATCTTCCTGTTGAAATGCATTTACCTGGATACAATTACTGCGGCCCTGGTACCAAACTAGAAGAACGATTAGAAAGAGGAGATGCTGGAATAAATCCTCTAGATGAAGCTTGCAAAAGGCATGATATCGCATACAGGGATCATAAAGATTTGGAACAAAGACATCAAGCTGATAAAGAACTGCAGAAAGCGGCAAAGGAAAGGATTTTCAGTAAAGATGCTTCCCTAGGAGAAAGATTAGCTTCAACAGCTGTAGCTGGAATATTGTTTGGGAAAAGGAAGCTAGGTCTAGGGTTAGATGATAATGGATGGGTATTGTGAATGTGAATGAAGAGGTGTAATTTTAATGGGCCACAACCCATTAAAATTTAATATGAGTGTAGCACTAAAATATTTAATTTATTTGAGATAATAAATGAAAGGATTTAGTACTGACTACAACATTCCCTCCAGTGGGAATCCGAGAGCGAAATCTATTAAAATAAAACTGTCCAATGACGACCTGAAAAATCATGGCTTTCTAGATGCTTATCTTACAGAGACTCAAATGAAACAGAAAGCTAATAAACTTAAAAAAGGTGGTAGCTTACTGATAACATTTTCTATACCTGTTGTGAAGAAGATACTCGAGTACCTAAACTCTAAGAGATTGAAAGCAGGTTCTGGATTGAATAAGCACGAAGGTGGATTTCTACCACTGATACTTGCAGCGTTGGGAGCAATCGGGTCTTTAGCTGGTGGTGCTGCGGCAATAACAAGTGCTGTGCACAAAAAGCAAAAGGAAGACGCAGAGTTAGCAGAGCAAAAGAGGCATAATCTTGAAATGGAAAAGAAAGCGGGATATGGTATTTTTTTAAAGAAAAAAGTCGAAAAAATTGTGCAAAAATATGATCACCCGTTGAGCAACTATGATATCGAGAGGTTAGCAAAGTCTTTAAAAATCAAAAATTTTAGAGGTGTATTCATGGCCGACGAGTTACCGTTAGAACCTAAAGAAGTAGAATCAGGGGTAGTTAACTTGGATACATCTGATCACGTAGGTACTCACTGGATATGCTACTTCAAGAAAGGTGATGAAAAATACGTTTTTGACTCATTCGGTGGCAGTATACCACAAACTTTAGTGAAATACCTGGGTCCTGACAATCTGTTTTACAACTCAGAAAGAATTCAGAATTTCGATCAGTTTATATGCGGTCATTTGTGTGTGATGGTACTGAAGCTATTTATAGATGGATGGAGTTTTATTAAAATTCTTGATACAATAAATGGATATTTTTGGAAATAAGGTAAAGAAGGGTATTGAACAACTAGACGATGTCAGAGAAGTTATAAACGGACTAGAATCTAGCATCAGTAAACTTAATATTAAGAAGTATTTCTCATTTTCAAAGAACTGGGTATCATTGAAAGGAAGGCGCATTGTAAACATAGCAGATGCCATAGGTGGATATGATGCAGTCACTAAAAGCCAGCTCGATGCTGTTAATGATGTTGCTAATGCCAAATACACAAGTATACTAACAACCCTTAATAATTATGTAAGTAAAACCAACCTCGACCATTATTACAGTAAAAAGGACCTAGAAAAAGTTTTCTCAGATTATTATACAAAAGGTGATTTATCACAATACATCAACAAAACTGAACAAGGCCTGAACAAAATACGTGATAAACAAACAGTTGAATTCACTTTTATGACTGGATTAGAACAACAAACGTACACCTTCGAGTATGATTTTGTACTGAAAAAAGTTATTGTCATTGGAAAAGATATAAACAAAGATTTAACATTTAATGATTTTGATGTTGCAGTAAGTATGTATGACAAAGTACACGTAATTGAGAATAAGCATAACTCAATATTAATTCATAAAGGAAATTTCCTAACCGTAAGACTAAAAGAGTCGGCGAAGACAGTCCCTGTGGACGTAAAACTCTTACTATTTGGCGAACTAGCATCATTTAAAGATGCTATTGATGAGGACTTAGAATCTTGATCTTTAATTTTCAATTAAATAAATGATAGAACAGAAACATATTTGGTGCCTAAGGTGCAAGAGATTTACTGCTACACTTCAGCCTCACACTGTTGCCACGAAAAACGGTCGTCATAGGATTGAGGGCTATTGTGGGGTGTGTAATACCAAGAAAAGTAAGTTTATAAAAATAAAGTAATGTCTGCGACAAGTAAAAGTATTCGTGAAGAAATTATACATGAGCTTCACAAACCACTGAGAAAGAATTTTCCAAGAAAACCTGTTACATCCTATGGTATAGATGATTTGTGGCAAGCTGACTTGGTTGAGATGGATTCTGGTCACCTTAAAGGTATATCAAAATTCAACAACGGTATGAAGTATTTACTGACTGTAATAGACGTATTTTCAAAGTATGCTTGGGCTATTCCTGTTAAAGATAAATCAGGTGAAAGTATTACCAGCGCTTTTAAAGGTATACTACAAGAAAGGAAGCCAAAACACTTACAAACAGATAATGGCAAAGAATTCTACAATAAACACTTTAAAGAGCTCATGAAGATTGAAGGTGTAAATCATTACTCTACGTTTACAGAACTTAAGGTTTCAGTAGTTGAAAGATTCAATAGGACTTTAAAGGAAAGAATGTGGAAACAATTTGCTCTTCAGGGCAATCAAAAGTGGGCTGACTTACTACTTAAACTGGTATATGACTACAACAACAGAAAACATAGGACAATAGGGATGAAACCTATAGAGGTAGATGAAAAGAATGCAAAAAAGGTGCTGAAGGCCGCTTTTACAGCGGAACTCAAAACAGATGCACCCAAGTTCAAGATAGGTGACAAAGTTAGGATAAGTAAACTTAAAGGCTTGTTCGAGAAAGGCTATACTGCTAATTGGTCGACAGAAATATTTGAAGTGACTCAGATTAATAACACAAGTCCGACTACATACAAGTTAAAAGATACGAGTGAAGAAGAAATTAAAGGAAGTTTTTACGAACAGGAGTTACAAAAGACAAAGTATCCAGATGTGTATCTTGTAGAAAAAGTTTTAAGAAAAAAGGGTGACAAAGTATTTGTTAAATGGCTAGGTTTTGATAGCTCACACAATAGTTGGGTAAACAGAAAAAATGTGGTATTTTAATGGTTAAAAAACCATTAAAATCTGATAAAAGTTTAAATTTTATTACGGTACCTACCGTCATACAGCTTTCGAGTCATGTCAACAGTTATGAATCCAAAGTCCTCGTTCCACACCTTACTGCAAAGCTCTCTAAAGTCATTCCATTTAAAGTCTCCACCTACAAATTCGTCGTAGATGTGTTTCAAATTAATGTCATCTTGTCTAAATATGTTCAAAAAGTTAAGGTTGTCTCTCACCAACTGCTTGGGTATTTTAGAATACGTTTGCGCTAAGTAGAAACAGTCAATATTCTTATGTCTTCCTCTGGTAAAGTATTCTCTTACAATATCTTGGTTTTCTGATATAAAGTCGTCAAACACTACAAAGGAGCACTCTTCACATTCGTCTAATGGTATAATGTCATCACAGTTACTAACAAATGTAGCTACCTTCTCATTGTGTTCATTTTCAATTCTTTCACATTTTTCCATAAGATGTTTGTACTTAAACTGTTCTAAGCTTTTCGAGTAGATGTACAAGTGTTTAATGGTGTTCCAGTTAAGCCATCCAGGGCACAGAAGGTAATTATCAACCATTAAAGTTGTTTTACCACATCCACTTGGTCCAACGATGGCGCAACGAATTGAACTAGGTAATAACTTCCCATGTCTGCTTTTGATTCGTTTTTCTCGAATTCTGATCTTTGGATCCCAATCAGTCATTTTACTTTTTTATTTACTACTTATTACTTAATTAATAAATGAATAGAATTTTTGAAATTAGTAGTACATCCTCAAACTTAAAAAAGAGGCTAAATGTACCAATAAGAAACATGTATACAAAGGTTGGTTTGGTCGGATTTTATTCAACATTCTTAACTCCAAATGTCACAAAGGATAATAACAGATTACACTATGAGAAAGATGGTGTGGTTAATACTTTAAATATTCCATCAGGGCAGTACAGTCTAGACAATTTAGAGAGGTGTATTCAGAGCCAGGAACCTTTCAATGCTAGTAATATAAAGATTAAGGCTAACGAAATCCTAAATAGAGTTGAGATAGAAAGCTTAGACTTTAAGCTGTATTTTAATAAGGAATGTAGTATTGGGAGGATGCTAGGTTTTAGAGACGAAATTGTGGAACCTGCAACAAAAGTTGTAGCAAATGAGCAACCGAAAATAATCCCTTTTGAAAAAATTAAAGTGCATTTTAACTTAGCTGATGGTATGTTTGTAAAGGATTCTGACCACTTTCATCGAGAGACAAATATTATTGCTTGTTTTAAACCCAAGTTGGAAATGTGTGGTCACTTACAGTTTGGCAGTCCAATTATATAAGAACCGTGTTATCCATTATTTTTCCCTGTGCACGATAAAGTTCAAAACCTGGAAGTAAGTGTAACGGATGAAAATGATGCTGCGATAGATTTTGGAGGAGCGTCGGTAACAGTCCTTTTAGAAATGTTTTAATTAAAATCTTGCAGTAAATAAAATGAATAAAATAGAAATTTATCAGTGGCAGTCTTTTCCAGTAAATGAGAAGACTAGGAATAATTTAAACCTACCGAACAAAGATGTAGAAATAGACATCAAAGTTGGTGATGGTTGGTTTGACAACAATGCTTACTTGTATATGACCTATAATGTTACTCACGCAAATGGATCAGATTACACTTCTTACGAAGGTAAATCGAATGTTAAACTCGTTGACAACTTTCCGACACATTTATGGAGTGCAGTAATTGTTAAGAAAAGAGGTCACATAATCTACAGGTTAGAGCATCCAAGCATTTCGTCGACGGTTTTATACCACCTTACTTCTTCTCTCGACGATGACATTAGATTCGAGGGTAATTTCATTAACAATGGTAAGTTACGAAAAAAGGAAAACGAGGTACTGTATCCGTTAAAAATGTTGGGTGGATTTTTTAAAGATTACAAAGAAATCATGTGGGAAGGAGACCTAACAGTAACTTTTGTGGGAAGCGCAAACGCTGGCAATGCCTTGTTTAGATGGTTTTCAAAAAATAATAGTGGTGCAGATATTGAAGGCTCTCGACCTGAGTTGGGTAAAGTAACCATTACAAATATGGAGATTAGAGTACCCATTGTTAAATATGAGCCTAACTATGAATTAGAGCTAAGAGAAAAGATGCTAAAGGATCCTAAGATTCCGATTTCATTTTTTGATCTTCAGACGCAGGAAATAGCAGGAATTAGTGGTAAGAGAAACTTTGAGCTAGACATAACGAATTACTACAATTCTATGGAGTTTGACATGCCTTATTTTGTATTTGTGGTGTTTCAGACCAACAGGAAAGGAAACCGAGTTGCAGACTCATCAGTGTATGATCACGTGCATCTCCAAAACATTTATCTAAAGAATGGCAGAAATGAGATATTTCCTGAAGAACTGTGGAACATAGATCCTCCAGACACTTGTTTGAAGGCATACAATGCATTTGCAGACTTTAAGAGAATAACTGAATTGATAGATGACCATAAAATTAGTGCATACAATTTCATTAATTCGTACCCTGTATATGTAATAAATATGAGCAGGAGAAAGAATGTTGTCACTGCACAAAAAACTGCCATGAAATTGTCAGCTACTTTTAATTCACCAATTCCTGACAACACTTTAGCATACATAATTATGTATGGTAAAAGAAACTTGACTTATGATCTTAAGCATGGAATAATTACTGAGAACTTTTAATTAAGCATAGCTTAATTACTGAGATGTTTTAATTTTAATTGTTTCTTGAACCATTAAAACTTAATGCGGTTAGGTGTTTCTCCACAGAGTTGGAGTTTTGCAAAAATTTAGAATTGATTTTTAATATAAATTAAAATAAATAATAAATATGGAGCCCTCGCATAATAGTAGTATTGATCTAGTATGCCGTGTCCAAGTAGCCCTAGAGGAATTAGAATTTAAGATCTTAGAGTGTGTTTATAGTGATTTATCACCACGATGTTGTTTAAAAGACTTTGATGAATTAGAAAGTCAAGTGGAGAAGTTGATACTAAAGATGGATAAAATTATGACTAAAAATGAAAAACTTGTGATTAAAAGTAGATATCAAAAAATGTTACTACAAGAGAAAGATGTTCGTATAGCGGCGTTAAACAGAACAATTGATGGTTACACCCAAAGAGAAAAAGAATGGAAAAGTAAAGAACGAGAATTGTAATGGAGACAAAGAGAACAATACATGGGTAGGAGAGGTTTGTAGTAGTTGTAAAAGAGGTTGGTCTACCGGTGTTCTATGAAATTATTTTTAAGGTTAATTAGAACTTTAAAAGTAAATATAAGTTAAGGTTGATTTTAACTATAAAATAAGGATGTGTGAAATAATGTCAAAAATTATTTTGAAATAATATTATGGTTCATGTTAACCATAAAATATATCTAGACTGATAATTAAGTTAATGGTACCCTTATACCATAAGATAAATAATTATATTAAGGTTGACTTGGAGCGTATCCTACAGGTAAGTAAAATAATTTTTAAGGTTAATAGGAGCCTAGAAGATGGTTGGTTTGGTGTAGGAATAAGTTTTAAAAAAATCTTCGATTATATTTTAAGGTTAAGATTAACCATTATTTGTACCACTTTTTATTTCACATTTGTGAAATTATTTATTTAAATAAAATGGATGGTTCCACCATAATTTTTAATACTTTTTAAATCTTGTTTAAGATTAAGATTAGCCACACTCTTTCTCAACATTTTTGAATGTTTTTTATGATGACTTTGAACCATATTTTTTAATAAAATCTTATGACGTTTTTTAAGTTTAGTTTTAACCTTAAAATAGGTTAACTTTTCAAGATTGGGTGAACCATAAATAATTTCACAAGTGTGAAAGAAATTGGGATTTAATTGTATTGTTAGTTTTCACCTTAAACAAGATATACTTTTGGAAACCTCATTGGATAGGGTGTGGTTGGTTTTAATCTTAAATAAGATTTAAAAATAAAATGCGTTTAAGGTAAGATTTAAGGTTAAACACGATTATCCAACAGATAAGTAAAATAATTTTTTAAGGTTAAATGGAAGCTTAAAAGATAAATAAAATTATGGTTGAATTTAACCTTAGAAGAGGGCTTGCTCCCAAGTGACCCACATACTACTCTCTGAGCACTATGGGACTAATCATCGATGGTCATCAGTCCCCTAGAACTTAGAACTACTTAAACCTAACTAACCTAAGGACATCACACAACACCCAACCATCACGAGGCAGAGAAAATCCCTGACCCCGCCGGGAATTGAACCCGGGAACCCAGGCGTGGGAAGCGAGAACGGTACCGCACGACCACGAGATGCGGGCAAACTTTGAGGAGTCGGGTCCCCGCAAAAGGCTATTACTCGCAGCGGATCGTGGAGCTGCAAGTTTCCGTGGGAAAAACAACATAGAAACTGGACAGTAGCTGACTGGAGGCGTGTAGTGAGGTCCGACACCTCTTAATTTCGTCTTTTTTTCAAATGATCCAAGGCGTCAAGGGCACCGACAGCACAATGAAGGATTTTACACGCAGTGTCTGTAGGGTGTAGTCCAGGCCGGACGGAGGTGGTCCTGTGATGATTATGGGCTGTTTTCATCCCGTAACTTGGGGCCTATAAATAAGGACATCGTGAGCGAGAATGTTTAATTCAGCTTTCTTGGTGGCCAGTTGTTGCTGCAACTTCTGCTTCTGTATGATGAGTGTGCTGTAGATACTCCCGACATCAAGCCTTTTCACAGCGCTGGTCTTAGACGTTTCTGGTTTGATGAAAAGTCAGGCTCCCTAACGCACCTCTACTGTCCCGCTAAATCTTAATGCCATGGAAAATGCGATATAAAATGCCTGGAACTCTTTGAAAGAGTTGGTGAAACCTAGCAATCACTATCTCCGCAACCAACAAAGAGGACGTCAACTAGATGTGGCTAGGGATGCCAGGCCCAAACACAGAAAACTCGTACGCGGCGCTGAATTTTGCCAGACACTTTACCCGAAAAGTATGACGACTATTTGAGGCAGAAATAGTCACTTTAGTATTTTCAGGCATTGCATTTTGTTTTTGTGAGATCGACGTTAAACACCCTTCAATAAAAAAAACCAGTAACAGCATTATAATTTGGCAGTTAGGAATTAAGTGGTCTGTCTTCTTAATTTCTGTTTTTCACTAAACAAAGTAAACAGCTGCCATTCTTCTGGCGAAGGCGCAGTGCAGATTAACTCTCGTTCGCACCCTTGTGTTTCAACACCGGTGGGAGGAGCTACACTCAAGCATGGCAGAGCGGGATGTGTTGGCAGCGGCTGATACGCACATTCTACTTTGCCACGCTAGCTCTGCGCATAAGGTGACTGTGACATTATCTGTTAGGTACTTTCGGCCTGGGAAGAAAAACATAGGGCATATCCGTAGGAATAGTGTTGGTTGATGTATCTATATATCTTTCCGGTTAACCTTAATCTTCGCGCTTATTTGTTAGCTTGGAACAGGACTTAATTGTGTTCTCTACTTCACCTCTTAAAAACCATAACAAAAGCTGGACATATTTTGCCGAACAAGACCACAAAAAGGCGAACGAAAGTTGTGAGACTCTTTCCTCGCCAGACACCTAGGAACCTTGGATGTGGACTCTTTCTCGCGCAATTGAGCCACATATCTAGGCTGTATGCGTTGTTACGCAGTATTGGCGTGATATTTCCTGAGGGTGAGTAATTGTTTTGTCTGGTTCCCTTCATAAAAGAAGACGCGAAGCTATAATATCAATGTTAGCGCAGGCGAATGGAAGATTTTAGGTTCGTTGGAATGGTTCTGGAAAACTGCAATGCATTCCATCAGGAGATCGCCTTCCCGACGTGACTGTGTCCAGTTATATAATATTCGTCCAGTGGAGTCTTTATCAAGTAGACATGACGACAGAATTCAGAGACGCACACCTACGATCGTAAATTTAGAGCACATGTATTCGAAAAAGACTATGCGACTTTGCTTCTGCCGTCGTCGTATATTTCGATTAGACATCTAGATGATTAGACAAGATAGATAAGTGCGCCTACAGAGGCATGTAGACAGTCGTTTTCCCCACGCTGAATATCCGAATGGGACAAGAAATCGTTAATATCGGCACGATACGCTCTGGTCACGCACTGTATAGTGGTTTGCTCGCACAGCGCGGTGACAAATGGCAGCGATTGTAAGTGGCAAATGCTCTAACGGTCGATCTCATCAGCCACTGCACTGAGTATCTACTTGGATTTGCTCGAATATTGTGTACATGTATACCTGAAACGTAGCTCTCCTCCGGTCAGATAATCACATTTAATGATATTTTACTATAAAAATACAGCGACCAGCTACTTTTTTAAATGCTTTTTATTTATGCCAATATGCACTTCGGGTTTGCACTCATCTTCAGCTAGCAAATTACATGTATCTTCAGTTTCTACAGTGGTACAATATCGATAGCAGTTCGGATGCTGTAGCTGGTCTGTGCAAAAGCAACGACTGCAATCATGTACTTCAATTTCGCGAGTTTAAAGTTACGCACTATCAGTTGTCTATTTTACTTACATTCTCCTCTACTTGTATTTTCTTGGCCTTTCTTCTCTTTTGTAAGAGCACAAACACTTTTTGTCAGGTATTTTACACAGACGCACTGCGTTATCCGCCATGTTGTCGACTGACAGTTTTATTTACCTAGAAGCAGTTTATCTATGGACAGAGTTATATTGTACGACAGTTTTGAGGTTCTAGCTCAGCTACTGTTTACTAAACATAGACTTGGGTGATAGAAGTATTCTAAGTACGCTGTATACTAAGTTTTTTTGTTACTTAGGCAGTATTGAATACAATAAACTAACATAAAACATTTATACAAATCAGTAATTCATACATTTACAAATAACAAAGATAGAATTAAATTTTATGTTGTATATTATTGCATGCATTTGTTGGGTTTATATATTAGATTATGTTATTTCTTGATTGTACTTAGTAAGTGGTTTGATAAGTAGAGTTCGGAAGTTTTTCAGAAATATTCGGTTTGGTAACTCTGTTTGGTCATTAAGTATGTCAGAAGGGGATGCATGTTTATGTGAATAAATTTCGATTTCTTCTAGAAGGTTCATTCTTTTTCCTTTGTAGGCTAGGTGGAGAACTTGTAGGTTATGGGATATGTCTGTTACTTGATGTTCTTCTTCTGCTACATGTTGGGCAAATGTGGATTTATTTAAGTTTTTTAAACGAAGAGCATCCATGTGTTTACGAAAACGTGTGTTGAAGTTTCTACCTTCTAATAATTTCCGGGTATGCAGCCGGATCTCGTCAACATTCTGCCACGATATTTCGGCCCAGAACAAATACGCCGGGAAAATTTCAGAAGTCATAAGTTTCTACCTGTTAGGCTATGTATGTTTCTGGACATGAGTTGCAGTTACGTTTGTATATTCCTGATTGATTGTAGGGTTTGGTGTTATTTTTAATGTTATGGATAGCTTTGGCCTTTATTTTGTTATTTGTATAGTAGCTGATTCTGATATCTGTTCCTTGGAACAGGTTTGCTATTTTATATGACAGTTTTCCCACAAATGGCAAGCTTACATTTTTTTTGCCTTTGTTGTGTTATTCTTTAATGCCGTTTTGTTATTGTATTTGGTTATGTGGGGATTTATCTTAGAGTTTAGTTCATCTGTTAATTTTGGATTGTAACCATTATTGTAAGCAATTGCTTTGATGGCGTTTATTCTTCTATTTGGTCAGCTGGTTCTAGTGGTATTTTGTGCATTCTGTTTAGCATTGCTCTGTATGAAGCCATCTTATGTTTATCTGGGTGGCTGGATGATTTATTAATTGCGTTATCTGTGTATTCTGGCTTCCTGTATACATGAAATTTGTGTTTGTTGTTGGAGCTACTTATGCAGAGATCCAGAAAATTTAAACCAACTTCTGTTTGGTGTTCTACGGTAAAATGGACAAATTGTTAATCACATATAATACGAATGTCTTTCAGTGCCATCAGAATAATGGAGTACAGAGGATTCTGAAACAGGTTTGTGGCTACAGAGGAAGAGAGAAGAAGTGACAATTACTTCTGCCGCTGGTTTTGCGTTAGGTGAAGGCAACAATGGTGTTTCTCGGTTGTGCAAGGCGGCGCGCCGCCGCGCGCTTAGCACAGGCCAGGCCCGGTAGCCGTCGCAGGTGTTGGCGAGACGTGGCAACGCTCGCGGCCGGCCTTCCCCAGCTGCCGCCGACCGCCGACCGCCGGCCTCTCCAGCTGCACTTCCGCCAGCCGCCAGCCGCCAGCCGCCAGCCGCCTCCCAGTCTTCCGCCTCCTGCTCCTCCACTCACTGCCCCTGCACCGCCTGCAACAGACGTGCCAGTACTCAGAGAAACAAATCCTAGCGCAATCGTACACTAATCTACCAGGTGGCAACCAAACGTTCCCCAAATACACTACCGGCCATTAAAATTGCTACTCCAAGAAGAAATACAGATGATAAACGTGTATTCATTGGGCAAATATCTTATACTAGAACTGACATGTGATTACATTTTCACGCAATTTGGGTGCATAAATCCTGGGAAATCGGTACCCAGAACAACCACCTCTGCCCGTAATAACGGCCTTGATACACCTGGGCACTGTGTCAAACAGAGCTTGGATGGCGTGTACAGGTACAGCTGCCCATGCAGCTTCAACACGATACCACAGTTGAAAGTCGGTAAGCCCCTGCATATCAGCAACACTGACTGGCAACTACCAGCTGCTATTAGAGCCGACCAACAGGCCACACCAGGGACACCGACGAGCTCGCCCACGGGCGCACAAACAATCTGCCAACATTCCCTCACACTGTGCTTCCTGTATATGACCTATCGGACACAAGATCGATAACAAACCTAACTGTTGCAGGTTGCTGACGCTGAACGAGGACTCTGTACCAGCACCCAGCGCCAGCCGCCGAGCAGCAAAAACGCACAACGTCAAGGTATCGACAAGCATGATACCCACTACTAACAAAGCCTATCCTTGCACAACGTATCGCAGGCAGCAAGACAACCACTACTGCTCTTACCACCCGACCTAACTATCGCAGAGGTTTTTTTTCCCTTGGCTTTTGTCTTGGCACTTTTTTTCCTCTGTCTTTAAAACCGCTACCCTTCGTCAGATTTCGACCAATCTATCTCCAGATGAGCGCTTATTAATGGTTAATCTTAACCAGACGTACGCAAACATCGCAGTACCCACATGCTGCGACACCTCACTTTAGTGAATACTAACCCTTATGCAGTGATGGTAGTAGACCTTTTCTGTTGGCCATCATGACGGAGTGGGCGTGGAGGGGCTCCACATCTATTTAAAAAACCCAGTTGATCAAAAGTAGTGACTGGCGTATTGTGACGAGCCAGTTGCTCGGCCACCATTGAACAGACGTTTTCAATTGGTGAGATATCTGGAGAATGTGCTGGCCAGAGCAGCAGTCGAATATTTTCTGTATCTAGAACGGCCCGTACAGGACCAGCAACACGCGGTCGTGCATTATCCTGCTGAAGAGTAGGGTTTCGCAAGGATCGAATGAAGGCTGGAGCCACGGGTCGTAACACATCTGAAATGTAACGTCCACTGTTCAAAGTGCCGTCAATGCGAACAAGAGGTGACCGAGACGTATAGCCAATGGCACCCCATACCAGCACGCCGGCTGATACGACAGTATGGTGATGAATACACGCTTCCAATGTGCGTTCACCGCGATGTCGCCAAACACGGATGCGACCATTATGATGCTGTAAACAGAACCTGGATTAATCCGAAAAAATGACGTTTTGCCATTCGTGCACCCAGGTTCGTCGTTGAGTACACCATGGCAGGCGCTCCTGTCTGTGATGCACCGTCAAGGGTAACCGCAGCCATGGTCTCCGAGCTGATAGTCCATGCTGCTGCAAACGTCGTCGAACTGTTCGTGCAGATGGTGGTTGTCTTGCAAACGTCCCCATCTGTTGACTCGGGGATCGAGACGTGGCTGCACGACCCGTTACAGCCATGCGGATAAGATGCCTGTCATCTCAACTGCTGGTGATACGAGGCCGTTGGGATCCAGCACGGCATTCCGTATTACCCTCCTGAACCCACCGATTCCAAATTCTGCTAACAGTCATTGGATCTCGACCAACGCGAACAGCAATGTCGCGATACAATAAACCGCAATCGCGATAAGCAACATTCCGACCTTTATCAAAGCCGGAAACGTGATGGTACGCATTTCTCCTCCTTACACGAGGCATCACAAGAACGTTTCACCAGGCAACGCCGGTCAACTGCTGTTTTTGTGTGAGAAATCGGTTGGAAACTTTCCTCATGTCAGCACGTTGTAGGTGTCGCCACCGGCGCCGACCTTGTGTGAATACTCTGAAAAGCTAATCATTTGCATACCACAGCATCTTCTTCCTGTCGGTTAAATTTCGCATCTGTAGCACGTCATCTTTGTGGTGTAGCAATTTTAATGGCCAGTAGTGTATATTGATTAAAATTATTGCTCCTTATTCCACATCAACTTCAAAGTAATACACAAGAAAGTGATTGCTAACGTTTCTTCCACTTTTGAACTAAGTCCTGGAAGTCTTCCTTTTTTAGGACACTACTAGCCGAAGGACACTAGCATGCCTGATGTTTAATGAACCGGCTAACCTGTGGCGCCTCTTTGTAATGATAGCTGACTTCTCCTCAGGAGATAGTCAGTGCAGAGAAAAGATGTCGTATGAACTACTTCTCCTCATCTTTCTATTTAAAATAAATAAATAAATAAAACAGAGGCTAGAAAAATGAGAAACTTCTAATATTACTCGATTGATGGCACCTTACAGGATCCTCATACATTCATCAGCCAGAACATTTTGACCACCGACCTACCGTCGATACAAATCCGTCGAAGTGATAGCAGCGTCACCTGGCGAGGAATGACTGGTAGTGAGACACATGTGCCGAGCATGCAGTGTGGTGTCACCGCCAGACACCACACTTGCTAGGTGGTAGCCTTTAAATCGGCCGCGGTCCGGTAGTATACGTCGGGCTCGCGTGTCGCCACTATCAGTGATTGCAGACCGAGCGCCGCCACACGGCAGCTCTAGAGAGACTTCCTAGCAGTCGCCCCAGTTGTACAGCCGACTTTGCTAGCGATGGTTCACTGCCTACTTACGTTCTCAATTGCCGAGAAGCTAGTTTAGCATAGCCTTCAGCTACGTCATTTGCTACGACCTAGCAAGGCGCCATTATCAGTTACTATTGATATTGTGAACTATGTACCGTCAAGAGCGACGTTCACCATTAATGGATTGAAGTTAAGTATTCCACCAGCTACGTCCGTTGTTTCTAAATTCTAATTACCTTGCCCTGTTCCAGACCTCACGCCAGCCTGTGTGAGCTAAATCGCGTGCCTTTCGGCCTCCTCTAGTAACACGGTGTTGTCTCTCCTGCCAACCACAAGATGGAGTATCAGTGAGTGTGATGTCCGTGTGCGATCTATCAGAGCTTAACCGAGGGCAGATTGTGACGGTACGGAGGCTCGGCGCGCGCATTTCGGAAACCGCACGACTTGTCGGGTGTTCGAGGGATGCTGTGGTGAGTGTCTTCGACAAAAACCAAGGTAAGACCACGTCCAGACGTCCTGGAGTTGGGTGTCCACCCCTCATTACAGATGTTGGACGTCATAGGCTGGGCAGACTGGTGAAACAGGACGGACGGCGAAGTGTGACGGAACTAATGTCAGACTTTAATGCTAGGCAGAGAACAAGTGTACCTGAAAACACAGTACACAAAACACTAGTAACGATGGGCCCACGCATGTGCCAATGTTAAGACCGTGACATCGTCAACTACGACTGAAATGGGCACGTGACCAACGGCGCTGTACGCTAGCTCAGTGGCAGGGCGTTGCATGGCTTAATGAATTCCGATAGCTTCTTCATCATGCCGATGGGAGGGAGCGAATCCGTCGCCTTCCAGGGGAACAGTTCCTTGACATTTGTACTGTGGGACGGAGACAAGCTGGCGGCGGCTGCATTATGCTCTGGGCAACATTCACACGGGCTCAGTGGACCTCATGCAAGGTACCATGACAGCCAAGGGACAGCTTACACTGGTTGCAGACCACGTACAGCCTACCAACGCGTCATTGCTTCCATGACACGACACGTCCCCGCTGTTATCCATCGCAAAGGTCAAAATACTTGTTATTCGGTAGATGGTCTTGATTTTCTGACTGACCAGTGTAATCTGGAACAAACTAAAAGTCAGTGACGTCGCAACATTAGAGAAAGCTACAGCCAGCAATATGAAACGAATCATGAAGGTCGGGAAGACAGCGTCTTCAAGACTGACTTGCCCTTTAATGAAAGAAACCTTCTTCATAGAAGAGGTGAGAATGAAGATGCTCTTGCCAAATACCAAGGCGTGCGTAAACACGTGTCAAATACTAGTCTATCTATAAAGATATCTAATCAAGTCACGCCATAATGATAGAAGAATGGAAACAGGTAAACAACAAACTCCGACATGTAGTAACACGATACGCAACACATGGTTTTCGCCACAATTTCTACCAAAACAGATTCCACCAGCCCAATGAAGACTGTGTGTGTGAACTGTGCAGTGAACATTGTGAATAACGTCCAAAAAACTATAGAAAAAGAACAATGTCAATAATAAAACCGGGAGTTAATCATGTAACTCAACTTTGTATATGTTTTTGCGCTTGCATTTGTTTCATATTTGCACATTTGTATTAATAATACTCAACTGAGCAGAGGACTGTGTTGCCCAGTGTTTGACGATCTTAGTCCAGTCGACGGTAAATTTTTCAGTTACCTTCTATTGTCAAAACTCTCGTTTTATGAGTTGCTTGGCTACAGAAAAGAAGAAACAAGTCGAATCAACACAGACCTAAATAAATGGTTTTCAGCAGGAGAGAAATTGCTCCTAACACTGAAGTAAGTAATGCCGTCGTCACCTTATTTCTCATAGTATCTCTTAAGCAATTTTCTGTAACTTTGAAAAATATTTTTTCGTGGCTAGTAATAACAGTTCACTTTTGGCAAATAAGGTAGACAGAAACGAACAACTAAGTAAGTCTTTGAGCAGATGTGTTCATATATCAAGAAACAGTAAAGATTTATATGCTAACAGTTTCACTGAAAATGAATGTACTTACTAGTTTGTCATATGTTAGTTTCCGGCGGATCATGCGTTAGTCAGTGCACTTACAGAGGTGGTCCTTGATAAGAAGTAGATCGAGGAAATTATGTGGGATGATGGAACGGGTACGGCATAATGGCCCAAGATATGTCCACTGTTGGTTATCTCGGGTTAGCACCTGTGCGTAACTGAAATTATGTCAGAACCTAATTTCAGTTTTCTTACGGGAAGCACTTTATGAGTGTCTGGCAGAAGGAAGTGCCTGTCTTCATCATTCGATTTCTGCTTATTTGGTGTTTCCACATACAGGGTGGTCCATTGATCGTGACCGGGCCAAATATCTCACGAAATAAGCATCAACCGAAAAAAAAACTACAAATAACGAAACTTGTCTAGCTTGAAGGGGGAAACCAGATGGAACTGTGGTTGGGCCACTAGATGGCGCTGCCATAGGTCAAACGGATATCAACTGCGTTTTTTAAAATAGGAACCCCCATTTTTTATTACATGTTCGTGTAGTATGTAAAGAAATATGAATGTTTTAGTTGGACCACTTTTTTCGCTTTGTGATAGATGGGGCTGTAATATTCACAAACTTATGGCTCACAATTTTAGACGAACTGTTGGTAACAGATAGGTTTTTTAAATTAAAATACAGAACGCAGGTACGTTTGAACACTTTATTTCGTTACCGCTGTTGGTGAATGACGCTTCGTCGCTAAATAGAACGCGTGCAAAAAACCTGTCATCGTCCCGTAATTTCTCTTGTGCCCAGTGGCAGAACTGTACACGATGTTCAAAGTCGTCGCCATGCAATTCCTGGTGCATAGAAATATCGTACGGGTGGAATCTATGTTGATGTAGCATTCTCAAGACCGATGTTTTTGAGATTCCCGATTCTCACGCAATTTGTCTGCTACTGATGTGAGGATTAGCCGCAACAGCAGCTAAAACACCTACTTGGGCATCATCTTTTGTTGCAGGTCGTTGTTGACTTTTCACATGTGGCTGAACACTTCCTGTTCCCTTAAATAACGTAATTATCCGGCGAACGGTCCGGACACTTGGATGATGTCGTCCAGGATACCAAGCAGCATACATAGCACACGCTTGTTGGGCATTTTGATCACAATAGCCATACATCAACACGATATCGACCTTTTCCGCAGTTAGTAAACGGTCCATTTTAACACGTGTCATGTATCACGAAGCAAATACCGTCCGCACTGGCGGAATGTTACGTGATACCAAGTACTTATACGTTTGTGACTATTACGGCGCCATCTATCACAAAGCGAAGAAAGTGGTCCAACTAAAACATTCATATTTCTTTACGTACTACACGAATATATAATAAAAAATGGGGGTTCCTATTTTAAAAAACGCAGTTGATATCCGTTTGACCTATGGCAGCGCCATCTGGCGGGCCAACCATAGCGCCATCTGGTTTCCCCCTTCAAGCGAGACGAGTTTCGTTCTTTGTAGTTTTTTTTCGGTTGATGCTTATTTCGTGAGACATTTGGCCCGGTCACTATCAATGGACCACCCTGTATATTTACTTTAATAGAACACTGTTGTAATGCACTGCAACAAACACGGTGTTTGCTGTATTGTAGCAACAAGTTATTAAAGGACTGTGGGGATTGGGGGCACGTTCTCGAGTGAAGTATCGTACGTGCTCGCAGATCCACCGGGTGAGCAACCCTAAGTGGACAGAGTTGTTACTGGTTCCGGCACGGAGTGGATCAGTGGCGCCGTTAGTTGGAGTCGGCTAACAGGCTCCCGCCACTGCCCAAAGGCACAACGCACCAAACCCTTTGGCGGCTAGCAGCGACGTCACTTAGTCTTCAGTACGCTCTGCGATTCCTCTTGAATCTCCGCTACCACATCAAATTTTCACTCTTACTAGAGTTTTATCTTGAGCAGGAGGAAAAAGTTACAGAGAGCAATGTCTGGTTGATGAGTACAGCGAGCGGGGAAAACAACTCACATCTTATTTTTAGTAAAATGTTCGTGAATACTGTACGTTGTATTCGGTTGTGCATTGTCATGGTGCAGCACCCAGTCGTTCGTACACTATTTCTGTGCTATATGATGATGATGATGATGATGATGATGATGGTGATTGGTCCAAGACTCCGAGGAGCGTAGGGGACGATTCGGGAAACCCGCACCGCCGTACTAGGCAAGGTCCTAGTGGAGGTGGTTTGCCATTGCCTTCCTCCGACCGTAATGAGGATGAATGATGATGATGATGATGAAGACGACACAGCAATGCCCGGTCATCTCGAGGCAGGGAAAATCCCTGACCCCACCGGGAATCGTTCACGGGACTTCGAGCGCGAGAAGCGAGAACGATACCGGAAGACCACGAGTTGCGGACCTGTGCTGTATATGTAACCAAAACTCTCCGCCCCGGACACTGGTTGAAGGAGCACATATGAGGAGACATCGAGCAGTATATCAGTCAACTCGGAACCATTTGTTCACAAAATGCAAGTTTCGGAAACATTCGGATAATCTTCATATATTTCGACCGATTTCTTGAAATTAATTCCCGTATCCCCTTTGCCTTCAGTTTAAAGGACAATTTTCTGTTCGTTGCGCTTGGCTAGCAAGTTTATACCATTCCATGTTAGCGTCAAGACTTTGAGTTTTCATGCTACTGTATTCCCTGAGAGTTAGCTAACTGATTTGGGAACATGTACAAGGTTGTTTTTTTTTTTCAACTTGAGACAGCAAAATATTTCGAAAACGACAGATCGTACATAAAAATCCTCTAGGTGAAAAGTTAATAGTAGTAAAGGGAACCTGTATCTGTGCTACGGCTGGCAACCTCCTAAGCACCCCTCCTGCGTGGGCGGAATCACCTTCGTATTTTCAAATGGCAACCACCCATTTTTATTGCAAGTTCGGATTCTACGCCAGAAATACTTATGGTTTACTCAAACCATTGTTTCCCATTCATGGTACATGATGCTATAATCGACAAACATCAAGTGTGCCCGTTTGTGCAGTTAAGAACACACGCATTTGATTTTACACTTCATTTACAATGTAAATGTAAATCTTTGTGTTCTAACGTTTGATACTGATGTTCAAACTTATGCGAGCGTTGCAGATATGATTGTACGGTAGGAATAATATGGCTAGACACGGACATTTCTGGAAAATAAACAACTTATATGGTGACGTACTTTTCTGCGTGCTAAGGCGGTGATTGTGGATAGTTCCCAATCCATTACACACAGCAAATGCTTGACGTCGCTGGTAGCTCACGAACCCCTCCCCCCACCCAGCTTTCGCCCCCATTAGGGTGGCAGATTTTTGTCCATTTTTCCATCCAACCATCAAGATGGCTGCTACGCGACTACCGGCGGAATACGGATCACAACCATTGTCATAAGGTAATATGTCCATGAAGTGATAGTAACAGCCGCATCTGCTATAGATACTCACTGATATAAAGCATTCCAATAGTGACAGGCAAGGGGACTCACCGCAATCAAGTGACCCTTGCAAAGACGTGCACATTTGATATTTGTCGATTACGCCGTCTACCACGAATGGGAAACAATGCGGAGGCTCCGCGCGGTTAGAGGCGCCATGTCACTGGCTGGGCGGCCCCTCCCGACGGAGGTTCGAGCCCTCCCTCGGGCATGTGTGTGTGTTTTGTTCTTAGCATAGGTTAGTTTAAGTTAAGTAGTGTGTAAGTCTAGGGACCGATGACCTCTGCAGTTTGGTCCCTTAAGAACTCACACACATCTGAACATTTTTGGAAACAACGATTTGAGTATTTCTTGATTAGAATCCGAATTGCTATAAAAACGGGGACTTCGCATTTTCAAATACAAAGTTGACCCCACCCACGCAGAAGCGGTAGTTAGGAGGTGGCCAGCTGTAGCACGGAAAGATGGCCCGTTTATTATTATTTATGAGTATTAAAAATTTTTGGTCCAGGAGTGTGATTAACTTGAATATTACACGATTATTCATTTCTTTCTTGTTTCCTTCTTCTTTTTTTCTTCCCAAAATCTCTTTATTCTGTGGCTATGTTACTGTTTCCTTTGCTCTGTCCGTATTTTGCCTGTTTTCTTCCTTTTTTTCGCTTCAAATTTCGTGTTCATAATTATGCTTTTGCAATTGTCTCTTTAATTAATCATTTCAGTACTGATCCCTAGTTGTTTAGGATCTTCTTCTATTTCTTAAAACCAGTTGGTACTTTTGATTGAATTATTTACTGCATCAAAAATCCTCTTTGCGAGTCTGTTGTTGTACGTTCTAAGTGTGTGTCCACAGAACGTTAGTCGGCGTTTTCTGATCGTGTCTCTGAGCCCGTCGGTGTGTTCATATAATTCTTTGGTTGGTCTCTTCATCCATAAACCATCACTGTGTACCGCTCCAAAAAATTTTCTGGAGGTTTTTCGCTCTGTTTTTTTTTTTTTTCTTTTTGTCTCTGTGATGTCTGATTATGGTCGTTTCTGATGCATATAGTGCTTCTGGTGGTGCAACTGTACTGTAGTGCCTGAGTTTAGCCTGTCTCGAAATATTTTTTTAAATTTTAGTGTGGCCATGCAGTTTTTATGTTTTCTGGAGTTTTTCTGTTCATTGAATGTTGGATGCCTTGTTTGTTCCTCCCATTTGGATATATACCCCAAGATATTTGAATTTTTCCACTATGTTGACCTTTCCGTATTTTGTTTAGATGGCTTCGTTGTTGTTGTTCTTTCTTGCGATGTACTGCGTCTCCTCATATGATACCTGTAGACCCTGTTTTTGCAGAGACTTCATGTAAGTACTCCAGTGTTTCTTGTGCTTCCTTGTATATTGTTGCTGAGTATTGCAAAGTCACTTGATAATGCCAGGCGTTTTATGATCGTCTTGTTTGCAAGCGTTCATCCTAACTCAATTCATTTTACTTTTTGGTCCCTTTTTTATAATTTTGTCCAACACAATGTTGAATAAAAGCGGTGAGAGGTTGAATAAAAGCAGTGAGAGACCATCTCGTTGTCTGACCCTTATGTATCTCGAATGAGTCTGAGATTTGTCCCATAAATTTTATATTGAGTGTGGTGTTTTTAAGTGTCTGTTGTATGAGTGTCCTAGTTTTTCCGTCTATTCCATATTTTTCTAATGTGCCAAAGAGAATCTGCCTTTCTATGGAGTCGTAGGCCTTCTTAAAATACACGAATGTAAATACGGCGTTGTTCGTCTGACTGACCTTCAGGAGCGTTCTGTTTCCAAATTCGTTCAATACAGGACCTTCTTTTTCTGAAGCCTGGTTGGTATCCACTTATATTTCTTTGTATCAGCTTGTAGTTATAGTCTGTTCCGCAATGCCTTGGAGAGAATTTTGTTGGTGACCGGTAATAATGAAATATCTTTGTAGTTATTGGGGTCTGTCCTGTCGCCCTTTTTGTGGAGGGGGTGAATCAACGTGAATTTCCATTCCTGTGGAACTATCTCTTTATTCCATATTTCTGTAAGAATTTCATTTTGTTTTTGATGATTTGTTCTTTGAATTTCCAGAACTCGGAAATAATCCCGTCTTCTCCTGGAGCTCTTTTGTTTCTTAGTTGTTTTGTAATCTCTTATACCTCGGTTATTGAAGGTGGCTTCGAATCTGAGTTTTGTACTGTTTTCGGGAAGAGTAATTTTTGTTTAGGCTTCTCGCAATTGAGGAGTTTATCAAAATATTTTTTAAGAATTTTGCCATTTTCTTTACTATTTCTTTCCAGATATCCGTCTCTTCTTTTGAGCAAATATTTAAAGGCTGATAACCCTTTATACGTTGCCTGAAAATTCTGTGGAAATATCTCGTGCTATTTCTCTTGAAGTCTTCCTAGATTTCATTTAGTCTATTTTCAACGTTTAGTCTTTTTCAGTCTTCTAATATCATCCGAGGACTGTTCCTTTGTGGAGATGTAGCCGTGTCTCTTTTTTTCTGTTGCTGCTAAACATCTTCCAGGCCTGGATTCTACGTTCAACGACCTGATCGCAAGTTGCTTTCCACCATCTGTGTTTTCGTTTCCTGGGTGGTTGACCCCAACGTCTTACATTGTAAATTGTCTTTGCGAGGTCTGTCCAATTTTCTGTCGAACTTTGATTAATTTCTTCGATAGTTTTGTCTTCGTTTATCTTCAAGTATTCTGGGTCCGGTCTTATAATTTGTTTCTGTGTTGTCCTTCTGTTTCTTGGGGGTGGCCTTATTCTAGCAAGTGATGGTCGGACTGGAAGAATCCTTTGCGTGTTCTCACATTCAGAATTTCGCTTTTGTTTTGTCTTATGGTGGCTACGTGATATATTTGACACCACACTTTTTGGGCGTTTTCGGTATTAATAATATTAAAATTTCATGTAGAATATTTTTCTGTTCGAAGCGTCATTTTCGAGATATTTAGTTGAATGAAGTTAAAACAGATACCCTTTGTAGGTGCATAAACGCATGTGGGTGTGATGGGTGAGAGAGGAGTCATCATCCCCATGGTCTCCTTTCTCCTTTTGGATCCACATCTGAGTGAGAGCACTTCATTTCACTTGTTTCCAGGGTCCCTTTCCCTCTTTCCACTCCGTTTGTCTCAGTGTGGAAATGGAAATGAGCGTTTGGCGTCATTGGCAGGGAGGCGCCTTACGGGGCAGGTCCGACCGCCTAGGTGCAGGTCGTATTACATTCGACGCCACATTGGGCGATCTGCGCGCCGGACGGGGACTACACAACACCCAGTCCCTGAGCGGAGAAAATCCCCGAGCCAGCCGGGAATCGAACCCGGGCCCCTTAGGACGGCAGTCCGTCACGCTGACCATTCTTTTTTTATTTGTTCGTCGCGGACGTCCGATGATACCCGTTCAGGTTGTTCGTTGACCCCTTCACACAGTGTTTTTTTTTTTTTTTTTTTTTTTTTTTTTTTTTTTTTTTTTTTTTGCAGATGGTAGCTAAACCTTCTGACCGAACACGCTGAGCTACCGTGCCGGCTACCATTCAGCTGCTGGGGCCGACTGTCTTAGCGTGAACTACGCTGACTACCGTGTCTCAGATGCTTTGAAGTTAAATAAATGTGTATCAGTACTTTGCAGCACCACCTCTGCAATCCTTCGCTTCCATTGCCGACTCTGTAATGCAGTTACGAAATTTAGGCAGCATTCTGCTTCCCTTTATTGCCTGTGGCAGGGAAGTAAAAGATGAGACAGTCGGCGGTATCCAGGTTTATAATGGCATCCTGTGCCGGGCTGGTGCCCCGCAGCAGGGCCTGCCCGGCTGGAGGTGAGGTTGAGGTGTCGCTCGGGGATATATACGGCCTGTGTTTCCCCCGCCATTACGCGCACGAAGGGACATTTCCTTTTATCTGTGCCGTCCCGTCCGGCCACACCTGTTGGCGGCAGCAACAGGTTGCGGCGCCACGGACAGCCGGCACGACGGATGAGCGAGCAGGGCACGGCAGAGCAGCGCGAGCAGGAACTGGCCGGTGGCGGGGTGGGGGCGGCGGACACGCTCGGCGACCCGCAGCCTCGGCCGACAGCCGGTGTCAGGGGGCACCCTCAGCGCCCGGCTTACGAGACGCGGCGCGCTTCGGCTCAAGAACCTCGCGCTGAAATCGTCAACTGGAGGGTCGTGGTTCGAGATCCTTGCTTCCATGACGGGTCTTGCTGACATGAGCTCAAAGCCTAGGAAGTGAAGTCAAAATGATGTGTACGTGTCCAGCAACACATTTCGAGTAAGCTGAGCGTGATACTAACACCTCTTTGTCCCGTAGGTGAGTGGCCATTCAGATATCACAGAAACAACAGCTAAATAGACTGAAGAGGCAAAGAACCATGTACACCTGCCTAATATCGTGTAGGGCCTCTGCCAGCACGCACAAGTGCCGCAACACGGGGTGGCGTGGACTAATGTCTGAAGTAGTGCTGGAAGGAATTGATATACGGAATCCTGCAGGGCTGCCCATAAATCCGCAAGAGTACGAGGGGGTAGAGATCTCTTCTGAACAGTAAGTTGCAAGGCATTCCAGATATGCGCAATAATGTTCATTTCTGGGAGGTTTGGTGGCCAGAGGAAGTATTTAAACTCAGAAGAGTGTTCCTGCAGCCACTCTGTAGTAATTCTGGGCCTGTCTGGTGTTGCATTGTCCTGCTGGAATTGCCCAAGTACGTCTGAATTCACAATGCACATGAATGGATGCAGGTGATCAGACCGGATGCTTAGGTACGTCTCACCTGTCAGAGTCGTATCTAGACATACGAGGGTGACTCAAATAAAAACTTTAAATTTGTAATAACAAATCGAAATTTTTAGCCGTTATCCTGTAAGTTGGTAAGCGTGCTACAAACAACGTGCAGAATGGCCTGTAGGTGGCAGCATAGTTCAGATGCACACATACCGTCGCAGAATAAGTATAAAGACGGCCACTCCAATTGCGACTTTCACCAGTGAAGAACAGCGTTCTGTTATTTAGGTTTTTGTGTAGTGAAGGTGTGAAACCTATTGAAATTCATCGACGAATGAAGTTTCAGTACGGTGATGCATGTTAGTCACAGCAGCAAGTCTACGAAGTTCGCAAAGTGTGACTTCAGTGGAAAATGCTCCTCGTCCAGGTCAGGCACAACGAGTTGTGACTCCACAGGACATTGCATCAGTTGAAGCCATAATGAAGGAAAACCGCCGAGTGACACTGAATGACATTGCAGCATTTTTACATATTAGTCATGGGTCAGCACACCACATTGTGCATGATGTGCTCCAGTTTCTCAAAGTGTCTCCAAGATGGGTGCCACGGCAGCTGACTCCTGAAACGAGGGAACGACATGTTGATGATTGTGAAGAACTTCTTCAACGCTTCGAATGACAAGGTGATTGCTTCCTTGCAAGAATCGTTACTGGGGACGAAACCTGGTTTCACTTCCACCAACCGGAAACGAAGAGAGCGAGCAAGGAATGGCGCCATTCCTCATCACCAAAACCAAAGAATTTTCGAACAGAACCATCAGCAGGGAAGATTATGCTGACTCTCTATTGGGACGAAAAAATTGTCATTATGGAGCATTACGTGCCTAGAGGGACCACTGTCACCAGTGCATCATACACAGATCTCAAAAAAAAAAAAAAAAAAAAAAAAAAAAAAAAAAAAAACTGTGGCCTGCAATCAAATCAAAGCGACGTGGATTGCTGTCAGCAGGTGTCCTTTTGCAACATGACAATGCAAGGCCCCACACAGCCCGTACAACAGTTGCAACAATCACAGACTGCATTTTGAGTGTCTTCCTCATCTACCATACTAACCAGACCTTGCCCCAAGCGATTTCCATGTGTTCGGACCACTCAAACACGCAATGGAAGGAAAGAAATTCCGTTCTGATGAAGAGGTACGCCACGCCGTGAATGAGTGGTTGCACAGACTACCAAAATAATTTTTTTCTAACGGAATTTATGCACTTTGTAAGCGCTGGAGGACTTGCATTGAGCGTGGGGGGATTATGTTGAAAATTGATACAGCTTTGTACCACTTCTGCACAATAAATAATATTTTAAAATATATTTAATATTTCATTTGACTCGCCCTCGTATTAGGGGTCCGCTATCACTCCAACTGCACACGCTGCACACCATTACAGCGCCTCCACCAGCTTCGGCTGTCCCTTGCTGAACATTCAGTGTCCATGGTTTCTTGAAGTTGTCTCCATACCCATGCAGTCCATACGCTCGATACAATTTGAAAAGGGACTCCTCCGACCAGGCAACATATTTCCAGTCGGTGTTGACAGGCCCAGGTGAGGGGTACAGCTTTGTGTCCTGCACAGTCATCAAGGGTACAAAAGTGGGCCTTCGGCTCCGAAAGCCCGTATTGATGATATCTCGTTGAATGATTCGTACTTGTTGATGGCCCACACTGAAATCTGCGGCAGTTTGCCGAAGAGTTGCACTTCTGCCACCTTGATCGATTCTCTTCAGTCGTCGTTGGTCCCGTTCTTGCAGGATCTTTCCCCGCAGCAGCGATGTCGGATATATGATGTTTTACCGGATTCCTGATATTCACGGTACACTCGTGAAGGGGTCTTACGGGAAAATCCTCACTTCATCCCTATCTCGGAGATGCTGCGTCCCATCGCTGGTGCGCCGACTACAACACCACGTTCAAACTGACTTAAATCGTGATAGCCCGCCTTTGTAGCAGCAGTGACCGATCCAACAACTGCACCAAATACTTGTTGTCTGATATAGGCGCTACTGACCGCACCGCCGTATTCTGCTTGTTTACACATATGTGTATTTGAATGTACATGCCTATACCAGTTTCTTTGGCGCTTCAGTGTATATGGCTGATGTAGGTATAGCTGTTATGTTGGAGATTTTTGATGATAAATAAAAATGTTTTACCCAGGATCACGCTACCTGGCGTCTAACAAAGAATGTAGCAGATTTTAAAATGTAATCTATGTAACAATCGTACGTCTATTTCGCATTTAAATATTCATATTTAATTGGCATTAACTTCCTGATATATGCAGGGTGCTCCAGAAGTGATGGTCAACATTCAGGGATATGACAGTAATGATGATTCGAAACAAAAAGTTCAAGTAAACATGGACTGCAAAACGCGTACCGTAAGAGCTATGAGTTGTTCTTGATTTTCGATGCTGTGAATTAAATCTCTTCTACTGCAAGCTCTTTGCTTTCAATTTTTGGGAAGTGGTAGTCTGGACCAAAACAAGAAAAAACTGTCCAATAAATTCGTGCTCTAAAATGCATTAGAAGAGCTGTGTTTCAAAGTAGCAAAAATTGTTCAAGTGGCTCTGAGCACTATGGGACTTAACATGTGGTCATCAGTCCCCTAGAACTTAGAACTACTTAAACCTAACTAACCTAAGGACGTATCACACACACATGCCCGAGGCAGGATTAGAACCTGCGACCGTAGCAGTCGCGCGGTTCCGGACTGCGCGCCTAGAACCGCTAGACCACCGCGGCCGGCTTCAAAGTAGCGAAGATGAACAAGTGCTGATAGCTCTTAAGGTTTGCATTTTAGAGCACATGTTTACTGGACTTTTTTTTCATTTTAGTCCATATCACCACTTCCCAAAATTAGGAAAGCAAAGAGCTTGCAGTACAAGACATTTGTTTCACAGTATCGAAGAGAATTGATGATAGGTCTTAAAGTATGCGTTTTTGAGCCCATGTTTACGTGACTACGCCGGCCGCTGTGAGCGAGCGGTTCTAGGCGCTTCAGTCTGGAACCGCGCGATCGCTACGGCCGCAGGTTCGAATCCTGCCTCAGGCATGGATGTGTGTGATGTCCTTAGGTTAGTTAGGTTTAATTAGTTCTAAGTTCTAGGCGACTGATGTCCTCAGATGTTAAGTCCCATAGTGCTCAGAGCCATTTGAAGACCATCACTTATGAAACACATTGTATAAGTCACTTTAATAAAATCCTTGAATTGCTTCACTTAAGTCACTGCAGACATCAGAAACTACCTCACGTATAGCAGCTACTGAAATGCAAAACAATCACTATCGTAAATGCCTCCGGTTGCCAATAACCAGAGTGTTAATGCTAGTCTTTCTTGAGGTTACGTTGGTCGTCGGTAATTTGTGTTGTGCTTTTAAATTTCCTCCTCAGTTGTAATGAGAAGTCAGCAAAAGGTGTCAACCCACTCATGTTCAATGCTTAGCTAGAAGTGCAATTCAGTGCTAGGTGCACTACCTCCACACATTTCACGTTTCCGTACATTTCCCGACACTTTAGCAGAAGAAGCCGTGCTAAAAAAAATGACGTTTTATGAGAGATCTTTAATGTAATTCTGTGTACCACTAAACCTGCTTATTTACATAATACGCAGTTGTAAATACGGAAATCACCAAATACAGCATGTTACCTTCACACAAGACCGTGTGTTAGAGTTAGGCAAGTGAGGAAACTATGAAATGTTATGATTCAAATTTAATGTCTCACTTTATCATTTTGTTCAATCGACATGATTATGAAACTGATTTGTGAAGGAAGGAATCTAATGGAATGTCAGGTAAATACAATATGATGTCACTTTTTTTCACTATTGCTGCGCCATCGGACTAACTTGGTTATTGTACTGAAAGTTGTTAGATTTGAGATATAGGAAAGTGTATTGTTTGGATGTTGAGAAGTTCATTAAATTTAAAAACTGCCTCGAGAACTTTTTCTCAATACACAAAAAAAGAAAACATAGTGTTGTCATTTATGCGCATACCTTTCTCTTTGTAGGTACAGTAATTTGTAGCGTTAGCTTAGCGGCGCGCAAGACAGAGCAGTACTACAACGCATTATCCAGATTTGCGCAGAATAGAGGTAAGGAGAAAATAATATGATTTTTTTTATTTATTCAATCAGGGCCAACTTATGTTATTCAGAGACAGTTTTTGTGATCAAATTTTGCAAAGCCAATTACTCTAGGTTTCATTTCCAAGTTAATTATTCAGGCAGTTTATACCGTCCAAAATTCTTGCAGTCAGATTGCCAACTTTTACAGTATGAAAGACTTCCCTTTTCATTGCGACAATTAATTATTATTATAGTGCAGCTTTGCCTCCACATTGCGAAAGTGCAAGTTTCACTCCGACAGTTCATTTATTACCACAGCTCTGGCTTTAATTTTTATTTATTTCAAATAACTTTCAATATGTGGCTGTTGGTCCCAGAATTTGTTACAAAACGCGAAGTTGAAATGTAAAAAATTGCATTCAGCTGAACGCGAACCGGTTTTCTTTGGATTCGTAACTCGACGTCTCCATTTTTTTTTAATAAATAGAGGGGCAGGGTAAATCAGGCAGGAGCCGCAATCCAACCCCTCGGCCACGATGAATACATGCTTCCTTGAACATTATTATTGATCTTAGGATGTCCTGAACGGTTTTACAGCCAGTGCGCCATTGACTGACATATAAGAATTCGTATCAATGGTGATGTGTACGCGATAAATCTTCATTGCTCCATTCCCTTGAAACGGCATACTGCAAGTTATAATTTAAAAAAAGCAAATCTCGACGAAACCAATTTGGCGAATCTCGGATCGTGTAACACTCCTGTTCGACGTCACTTCCTACAGCGGTCGCTAGTAGGGGGAAGAGTGGGGGAAGCCGCTATCGAGCTCTTCAGTCCGAAAAAAGAAATGCAGCTCTCCATGCTAATCTGTCCACTATAAAGCGCTCATTCATGCATAAATACTACTAAGTCTATTTGAATCTGCTTACTGTATTCAAGCCCTGGTCTGCTAATTTTTAGCCCCACTCACCCCGTGTCCCCCCCCCCCCCAAAACCCTCCCTCCGTAATCAAATTCACCGATCTGTGATGCCTCAGAAAGTGTTCTGTCAATACATACCGTCTTTCACTCAAGTTGTACGACAAGTTTTTTTTCCCCCAATTCGAATTGCTAAATTTACATTCGTCATGTTGAATAAATGTCTTAGATGTAACAGGTAAACACACTTTCTTATCACATTCTCACAGTAAAAATAACAATTACTGCTGATCTCCACAATACATTTTTTCTATCCACAACTCCAAACAGATCAATCTGTGATATCAGCAGCTTTGCTGTAGGGAGATGATTCACATATCATAATATTTATTTGCCACTGTGTGAAGTAGGAACGTTGTGCAGTTCTTTATAATAATAGTGTCACAATGTGATAAAGTTGACACATAGACACACAATCGAAAGTCAGAAGCGCAAGGTGGCTACTGGGAATAGGCCCTAATGTACAGTCTCAGTTGGATTTCCTGTTGGCAGAACGATAAAAGGGAAGGTCCGGTTTGTTGCGGTGAGCCACTAAGTCTTCTGCTATGCCAACCTGACCAGTCTTCTGTCGGGTTAGCTGCGGTGAGCCACTGAGTCTTTTGCTACGCCGACCTCAGGGTAGCACTTGAATTCAAGGTCCGGAACTGTTCGATGGGTATGTTCCAAACTCCGTCTTCCCTAGCAGTTTTTAGCTTTTACAGCTACCTCATAGGACGTGGAAGTAATTCCTCGATTCCTTATACATGTCTACTATAATGTCAGTTCTTCTTGTCAATGTCTGCCAAAAGATGCCGGCAGAGCGGCCTGAGCTAGCGAGGCGAGCGCAACGCTCCCGTTGCGCGCTACGCTTACTCGGCCGTTGAGAGCTGGGAAGAGGTTTCTGTGCTGTGAGCGCCGCGGAAAGCAAATTGTCGTGCGTTGTTTTCACAACGCTTGTAGACTGTCGTGTTCCGCGCCCCGCAGCATGGGAAAGAAGTACGCGCATAGGAAACCTGCCGCTACGAAGGGTTGTGTAAGTCTGCAGACCAAGCAAGGAAGTCCCGAGAAGACGAGTCGCGGCCTGTGCCCCCTTCGTACGTCAAAGGCGGTTGGACAGCTCTGTTCGACATTACGACGAACTGTGCTAAGAACGAGGTGGTCTACGAGTCTGTCGATACAGACCCGCCGATCTGCGTTCGAGCTGCAAACGTGGCCGACCACAGGACGATCAAGGTCGCAGTGGCCGACCACATCGTCGACGCCCCGCCGGCGCGTGAGAAGGTGCCTTCCATAGGAAGGATGAAGACGACCGACGCACCCCTCAGGCGGCTACCTCGGTGCTGTGACGAGGCAGCGATCGGGGAAGGGCTGCTGCGAGCCGGGTTTGGCAATGCAACCGCAAGGTTGCACAACCGGACGAACAAGAAGAGGGCGCCGCTCTATGCAGTGACCGTCCAAATGGCCGACAGCGGGAGCGACATCTTCGACTTGCGGAAGTTGCTGGGCTTCCCGGTTACGACAGAGGCTTTCACGACCGCCATGGACCCCCAGCCCAGTGTTTCAGGTGCCAGGGCGAGCGCCATGTCGCGAAGTATTGCGGTGCAAGTGCTCAGGCGAGCACGACAGCAACGTTCTGCCGACTTGCGTCCGGTGTGGAGGCCCGCACGTCACGAGCTGGCGCGGTTGCCCGGCTTTCTCGAGCCTCAGCCGTGCCGAGGGCGGCGAGGCGGCCGCGGCCGCACCGACGCAGCGGAAGAAGAGAAAACGACGTCGGGAACGACGTAGGGGGCAGACCAGCCCGGAGCAGCTGAGGGACGACGCGGTAGCAGCTCCACCTGCCAGGGGCAGGGACGACCGCCCGGAAACGGGCAGTCGGGATGCAGCTCGCGCTCCCGAGAAGAACTGTGGCCTCGAACTCGGCACCGCCGTGAAGGAGGCCACCGCAGCCCTTAAAGCCGTCATGGCGGCAGAGAGGGCTGACTTCGCAGCCGCCGTGGCTGCAGAGAAGGAAGAGGTCTTGAGGCAGTTTTCGCCCAAGGTCTCCGTGCAGCAAAATCTGCGAACACGCCTGCGACCCCGAGCGGTCTAAGGCGCTGCAGTCATGAACTGTGCGGCTGGTCCCGGCGGAGATTCGAGTCCTCCTTCGGGCATGGGTGTGTGTGTGTTTGTCCTTAGCATAATTTAGGTTAAGTAGTGTGTAAGCTTAGGGACTGATGACCTTAGCAGCTAAGTCCCATAAGATTACACACACATTCCTGCGATCTCGCAGAAGGACGTTCGCGTGTCGCGTGCCTCTCCCAGGGGCTGCTTCAGCAGCACCGCAGGCGAAAGCTGCAAAGAAGACAACCGCTGCCTCAGAGGTATCGTCGGCGACGCTGACAGCCGCGGGGGCGGCCCCCGCAAGGGGCCGAGAAGTCAAAGAGGCAGTGTTCATCACGCAAGCGCGAGCGAACGGCGTGCATTTCACCGACGCTGAACCGGCGCAGCTCACTGAACAAGCGGAGCAACTACTCCGTAGTAGGTCTGTTACATTTTCTAAGTGTCCTGCCAATAAAACGCAGTCTTTGGTTAGCCTTCCCCAGTACATTTTCTATGTCTTCCTTCCAAATTAAGTTGTTCCTAATTGTAATATCTAGGTATTTAGTTGAATTTATAGCATTTAGATTAGACTGATTTATCGTGTAACAGAAGTTTAACGAGTTCCTTTTAGCACTCGTAGGGAGGACCTCACACTTTTCGTTATTGAGAGTCAACTGCCACTTTTCGCACCATTCAGATATTTTTTATAAATCGTTTTTCAGTTTGTTTTGACCTTCTGATGACTGTATTGGTCGATAAACCACAGCGTCTTCTGCAAACAACCGAAGACGGCTTCTCACATTGTCTCCCAAATCGTTCATATAGATAAGGAACAGCAAAGGCCTATAGCATTATCTTGGGGAACTCCAGAAATCACTTCTGTTTTACTCGATGACTTTCCGTCAATTACTACGAACTGTAACCTCTCTGACAGGAAATCACAAATATAGTCACATAACTGAGACCATATTCCATAAGCACGCAATTTCACTTCGAGCCTCTTGTGTAGTACAGTGTCAAAAGCCTTCCGGAAATCCAGAAATACGGAATCGGTCTGAAATCCCTTGTCAGTAGCACTCAACACTTCATGTAAATAAAGAGCTAGTCGCGTTTCACAGGAAAGATGTTTTCTAAACCCATGTTGACTGTTTGTCGATAGACCGCTTTCTTCGAGGTAATTCATAATGTCCGAACACAATATATGTTCTAAAATCCCGCTGCATATCGACGTTAACGATATGGGCCTGTCATTTAGTACATTACACCTACTACCTTTCTTGAATAGTGGTGTTACCTGTGAAACTTCCCAGTCTTTGGGTGCGGGTCTTTCACCGAGCGAACGGTTGTATATGATTGTTAAGTATGGATCTAATGCATCAGCATACTCCGAAAAGAACCCCTACATTTAATCTAATCCTTCATTTGACAAGTAGTGGATATCCACTGTTCTTCCAAGACTCTCTCCATCTCAACCACGTGGTGTCAGTCATTATGTGGTAATCAATAGTGTACCAGTGGATGGATGGGACGGGAAAGGCACCATTGATGTGGGACGATGTACTGTAATACGCACTGCAGTTGACAGTGCCTTCAATTTTAACAATTTTACTAGTTGTTTTTGCAGTTTCAACACCTGCCAATGACAAAGCAGAATGCTTCCAAATTTCTGCTTCGTCGCTAAATCACCCCTCATCTACTTTGCAAACACCATATACTAGACAGCGAATGCAGATAGATGATTGTGGAGCACATCAGTTTGGCTAAATACACCAAACTGCACCAGACAGCGTCCTATACTCTGACGCAATTAGGTTATCTACATATTTCCAGCACACCAATCATAGTGCAGAATTTACGATTACGACTGACCATCTTTCCCTGTGTGGATGGGCGTCACAGGGCATTCTCGCATTTGTAGTATAAAGTCAGAGTTTGAGAGATCCCTTCGACATGTCCTTGACCAAACCTCCTTGCAAGATAGTCGCCAATTTAATCTGCAACTGACCAGAAGTATGAGGGTCCTACACCTACTACATTCCATGTCTTGTGAAGGAACAGGACAAGCTGTGTCCGTAACTGCTGTTTAACCAGTCTTACCCACGGCACTCATCCAAATGCACATGATCTCTCCAGGTGCGTGCATGTCGAGAAGCGTAACACCTCTTATCGGTGTATAGTAGAAATGAGAGTGTTGCAGTGATACAACAGACGGTTAAGAAGAAATGTGTGGTTTCTACATGATGGAGCTCCAGACGGATGGAGTTGGAAAGATTTCTCGTAAATCAACCGTGCTATCAATTCTGAAGTATTATTCACTGTCTGGAGTCAGTACCAGGAAGGTACCAGTATGAGGTATATCATCTTAGATCATAAAAAACAGTTCTAAACAAAAAAATGCTATTTGTTAAAGCCATATAATTTCCGAAATGGTGTGGAATGCAACGCTCTTAATACTCCAATGGAGGATACATTTGTCCGTCATCAAACATACAACACCCATGCAAGTTTCCTATCCCAATCACTACAGTGACAAACTTTAAAATAAACTACTTCCTTCTACAGTATTCTGGTGACCTGGGAAGGAATCGTCAGTGTATATGCGCCGTTCGAGTTGCTTATACACCACCTAGAAGTCAGGAGATTGCTGTTCTATCTCCTAGGAAATTAATAGATTTTATACTTTTTTTCAAGTCTATACTGTACGTATTCTAGATCACACTGCCCCTGTCAGTCGTGTTTGTTATTCAGTAGTAATATCGGTTTTATCAGATGTGGCTATCTCTCACTAGCGAACAGAGCGAGGAAAAAATGCGACATGAATATTTTCGATAGGTGATACATTGAGTTACCACCTGCGCCATGCTGTACGAAAAATACACATGAAGAAGCAGCAAACGTCTTACGAGGGCATAAGCACCACGATCAATAGCCAAAGGAGATGTAACGATCTTACTGCTGTACACAGTAACATCAGCACGGATCTGGTAGTATTCCTCTTGCACAAAGCGATACTGGTCTGATGTTAGGTAGATTTGCTCATGTGTAGGATAATATAGCAGTACCGTCCTAACACCACGTCTCACTATTAAAGGGATGTGTGTGACGTCGATCCGCTCTCCTACAGAACACACTACGGACTGGCTTAAGTCTAATAAGTGCACTTAAGGAATAACATTGCTTGTGAGAACTAACCGTAATTCGGTAAAATGTTCAATCGACTTTTTTTGAACAGGAATGGCGGCTGTAAAAATTCACAAATTTCCATATTCACGGTGGACCAGAATCGTCGAGGGAGCAGTCAGGTGGTGTAGTCCCTCTGCCTGCATAGTTTTTTAGGAAGCCTCAGGCCTTCAAATCAATTTTAGAAGGATCATGACATTTATGGTGGCTCTGAAATGATCTGTGTGTGGACACAAAAGAACTTCTCTTAGTTTAGCTGGGACCCCTGGTTGGACAGGTGGGAACGTTCGGGCTATCCAGATAATTATCTCCTTGATAAATGTGTTGTACGCTTTAGAGCTATATAGAAACTCAAAACACACTGCCTAAAGTGACCATGGGGAAAAACAAGTCTGGAGCACAATGATTCATCGTCTCTGTGCGGGAATTTGTGAGTCATGGGTTGAATTCGGTCTGCTGAAAAGAGAATAATATTGTTAACTTTGCTTAGGATTGGTCAAAGTCTAAAGCAGAAGTCCTGGAGGGGAGACATTGACTCGTGGAGTCTTTTGAGTGGCACAAAACCCATACGGGAGAGTTGCAGAAGCTCTACTGTGGAGTTTACCGAGGTTTGATGGAAGGTGAGGAGAGGAAAATTGTCTTCTGATTCAGACTCCAGTCTGGAGAGGTCTTCCAATTGAGATTCCGGTCTCGAGTGGGTCTTCTGATTCAGACTCCGATCTGGAGATGATTCGGGTCTTGACTTTTGTTACGAGTAGGTTGCACTTGGGACACTTGTCCTGTGTGTAACTTCATACTAGCACTGGTACGCAGGTACGATCTTAACTGGCCGAAGCTTCTGGGAAAACTACTGACGTGTACGCTTACTTATGATAGTTTTACAATTCTAGGCGAGACTAATTTTTGCGATGGTTGGATGCCCTTCCAGTCACCCCCGCTATATACCCTGGGACAGAATGTGTGTGTCCCAGCTGGCTGCGCGCAATATTATCCATTCGAAAGTGAGCGAAAGTTTTTGAAATGTTTGTCTGAGAACCACATACAGGCTGACTGGCACTCCGAGGCTCCACGGTCCAGAGCCGATGCACCTCCACGTCCCGAAAGCGGTGCGTTAAAACGATCAAACAATTTGTGAAACTTAACTAAGTTTAACAAACATCTGAACGTGTACGGTTTTGTTTGACGTGTTTCCTAGGCATAGATCATGTCTGATGTGTTTGCGAGAAATTTTGGTTGACGCAAAGATGACAAGATAGCGGACGTTGTTTGTGTCGATGTTTCGCCACCAGTGTTTGGTGAAAAATATTTCTATAGTAATGTACCCCACTCTATCTTTTGTTATCATAGCTATGGGAAGTACGACCAAGGATAAAAAATAGTACTGGCATTTACCAAAACTCCAAAATTGTAGTGGTGTCGCACCTTTCTCAGCCGTATACAGTACTACGGAGGAAGATGTTAAGAGCCGGCCGTTTCGGCCCAACGATTCTAGGCGCTTCAGTCCGGAACCACGCGGCTGCTACGGTCGTAGGTTCGAATCCTGCCTCGGACATGGATGTGTATGATGTCCTTAGGTTAGTTAGGTTTAAGTAGTTCTAAGTTCTCGAGGACTTATGACCTCAGATGTTAAGTCCCATAGTGTTCAGAGCCATTTGAACTATTTTTTTTATGTCTGTCACCACATTTGACCAAACTAACTGTAATTTGTTTTCTGATGCCGCATTTCTCTTGTTTTCTGTCGGTGGATGTTGAATCATCAGTCTCTTGACCGATTTCATGCATCTCGCCACGGCTTCTGTCATTAGTGGACCAAGTGAAAGAGAATAAATTTTCGCTTAGTTGTGTCTTCCTTTTCAGTGTGAGGGCGAAGTAACTCTAAACAAGTTACTAAAAGATGCAATATCCATCCGCATAACGAAGATGCAACTGTCAGGTTCTAAGTAGAATATTTCCTTTAACAGCTTCTCATTGGTATATTTCTCCCTTTAAATCTGTGTCTAAATGGTTCAAATGGTTCTGAGCACTATGGGACTTGTCTTCTGAGGTCATCAGTCCCCTAGAACTTAGGACTAATTAAATCTAACTAACCTAAGGACATCACACACATCCATGCCGAGGCAGGATTCGAACCTGTGACCGTGGCGGTCGCGCTTCCAAACTGTAGCGCCTAGAACCGCTCGGTCACACCGGCCGGATAAATCTTTGTCTAGTCCAGCATCTTGTTTACTTCTCCTTCTTTAATCACAGTACTAGAGTCGATGTCTGTAATTGTAACCATTCCCAGTCATTATACAGCACACACGAAAAGCATCTGCTTCAAAAGTAAGGTTAAATTGACGAGCTTTATTGGTACGTGTATGGTCTTGTATGACCCTTCCATGTCAAGGTAAGAGCGAATCTACAAACAAGTCGATCTTTTACGACAGCCTTAACAATTTATTAAAGGTTTCGTTGTTCATTCGAAGAAAGTTGATGTAACCATTGGGTTCTGAGAGTAATACATGGCCGCGTGGGATTAGCCGAGCGGTCTGAGGCGCTGCAGTCACGGGGGAGGTTCGAGTCCTCCCTCGGGCATGCGTGTGTGTATTTGTCCTTAGGATAATTTAGGTTAAGTAGTGTGTAATCTTAGGGACTGATGACTTTAGCAGTTAAGTCCCATACGATTTCACACACATTTGAACATTTTGACTAATACAGCATGGGGCAAATAGAAGTGGGCCGCACGAATGGATACACGTGTATGCACATAACCGCACCCCATGACGCACATACCACGTGTACGCCCGCCATGGGATCCTCATCGGTTGTGCCATTGTGGGCGGAGCAGTGTAAAGGAACGACGGTACTCACAGTGGAGCAGCAGGTGTTCGTTGTGGAAAGTTACGTGACAACAAAGACGTGGAAACGGTGTGATGAGTAGTTTGTAGAAAATGTAGCTGCAGTTCACCAGGAAATACTTCAGAGTCCTACCAAATCAACCCGACGTCTGTGTTTCTTTGTATTCTGGAACTCCCATGGACCACTTTTAATTGCTTCACTTTGTATTTCTTTTAGCAGAATTCATTTTATGCCACTCTCTGGACCAGGCACCTGCTTTCTCCTTCCTTTTGAAACACAGTGCCAAGGTCGACGCCAGAGATGCTTTGTCTGAATTTGAGAGCATTATCACTACTACCAAAATACGAACAGCGTCTGCTTCAGAGTGGGGTTAAACTGACAAAATTTGTTTCTGTATGGGCTTATTTGACAAATCCGCCGCTAGACAAAGGTTGAAACATCCCATTTGAAAAATTATAAATGTCTGTGCTGATAAACCTCTTACGTTATTTGATTTTCAAACAGATGAACAAAACTGGACGTACTCAGACATTTCTCTCATTACTTATTCTGATCATCACTAAACTGACACACAATATTCTTAGCGCAACGCGATATGACATTCAATAATACCTACAAAAGAATGGCCCTGACTAACAATAACCTATACCTGTTATGAATCACTTACCTCTCAAAAATCTTCGCTACTCGAACTACTGCGATACAGCGAGCGCCAATACTGCCAGTTAAATAAAAGATTCTAACTACTGAAGGCACTAACTACTGATAGGCATAGTTAGCAAATGAAAGATTTTGATAGAGAACAAACAATGTATTTACCTTAATAGTGTTCAAAAGTGATAAAATATATATATATATATATATATATATATATATATATATATATATATATATATATCAGTCCGACCATGATATCCAATATTACAAATTTACTCTTTCTGATGGACACACGTCCAGATCGTCCGCTTTCTAAATTCCGCCATCTCTCTTCCCACATCCACCACTGCTGGCAGCTCACCTCCAACTGCGCAACGCTACGTGCTATTTACATCCAACTGCCCAACACTACAATAGCAAATGTTACAACAATGCAAACCAGCCACAGACTTCACACAGCAAAGTCAGTAATATTCATACAGAGCGCTACGTGGCGTTACCAACATAAAAACCTAAACAGCCTACTTACATAGCAAACAGCCTGCTTACAAGGTGAATTTGACAATTAAGTTTGCTCGTTTACGGGGACCTTAATACACACGGCTATAGGGGCATGTTGCGTAGATTTGAGCCACGGTCTCCCTACATTCTTATCAACGGCGCAACGCCTTGCGGTAGGTAAGTAGGTCTCGTGTAAGTGGGCGGCGACAGCTGGGGCTCAGGTGCGACGGAAGCTGCGTCAGGCGGCCGTCAGTGCGGCGATAAATCTGTCCGGCCGCAGTGTAAACAAACACGGCCACTTAGCGGTGGTAATTACCTCGCGCGGCGGTGCCGGGGGGCGAGGCCCGCCACGCCACGCCGTGGCGGCCGCCGGGGAGAGCCCGCAGCGAGAGCGAGAGCGAGCTGCCTAATTGGCCCGCGGAGGGCCGCAGAGAGAGGAGAGCGCGGGCGATCGCGGCCGACGCCTCCGGCCGCCGGAAAGGAGGGCCGCGCCCGGGGGCAGCGCTGCGGTTTCCGCGCCGTAATTGTTTGGCCCGCGAGTAAACGCCGCCCCCCGGCGCGATTAATAAATCGTCGACGACTCCCCACTGTTGAGTTCATTAATGGCCAGCCCCAATACCGTTAACTAGTGTCCATCCTGCCGCGACTCGCGTTGCGCCTGCAGTGCTTCTCTGTCGGTTCCACAGCAAAGGGGAGCAGCTCAACGCACGTTACAGTAACTGACACTGGTAGAGTCATGTGGCGTTCTTTCCTGGGAGACTCCAAAGGGTAGGTTCAGGCGCCTAATTGGAAACGACTTTCTGCCCCTCCGCATGGTGGCCCCTTTCCGTTCGGATATGTGCCAGTTGTGTCTTACCTGTACTTCTTTAGGAAAGATCAGTATTTAGTGATACGACGGGAACATTCACTCGAAACAAAATCTCTGCTAAGCAGAGGCGCTACAGTCTGGAACTGCGCGACCGCTGCCGTCGCAGGTTCGAATCCTGCCTCGGGCATGGATGTGTGTGATGTCCTTAGTTTAGTTAGGTTTAAGTAGTTCTAAGTTCTAGGGGACTGATGACGTCAGAAGTTAAGTCCCATAGTGCTCAGAGCCATTTGAACCATTTTTGGTAAGCAAGGGTTCTAAAATGCATACCTTAACAGCTATGTGCAGTTCGTCAACTTTGATACGGTGAGACAAATCTCTTATTCTGAAACCTCTTCGCTTTTCATGTTTTGGAAGGAGTTGGTATGGTCCAAAAGAAGAAAAAAATATATATGGTTAACATGAATTCTAAAATGTATATGTTGAGACATACACGATGTGATAAAAAGTATTCCGACACCTGGCTGAAAATGACTCGTGGCGCCCTCCACCGGCAATGCTGGAATTCTGACGACAGCTTCCACTCTTGCAGGCATCCGTTCAATCAGGTGCTGAAATGTTTCTTGGGGAATGACAGGCCGTTCTTCACGGAGTGCTGCACAGAGGAGAGATATCTATGTCCGTCGGTGAGGCCTGGCACGAAGTCGGCGTTCCAAAACATCCAAAAGGTGTTCTATAAGATCCAGATCAGGTCTCTTAGCAAGCCAGTCCATTACAGGGATGTTATTGTCGTGTAACCACTCCGCTACAGGCCGTGCATTATGAACAGGCCCTCGATTTTGTTGAAAGTCCGCAGCTCGTGATCTAGTTGTTCAAATGTGTGTGAAATGTTATGGGACTTAATTGCTAAGGTCATCAGTCCCTAAGCTTACACACTACTTAACCTAAATTATCCTAAGGACAAACACACACACCCATGCCCGAGGGAGGAATCGAACCTCCGAGTGGACTAGCCGCACAGTCCGTGACTGCAGCGCCCATGACCGCTCGGCTAATCCCGCGCGGCTCGTGGTCTAGTGGCTAGCGTTGCTACCTCTGGATCACTGGATCCTAGGTTCGATTCTCGGCTGGGTGGGGGGATTTTCTCTGCCCTCGGGCTGCATGTTTCTGTTGTCCTGATCATTTCATCATCATCATCATTCGTGACTGTGGATCGATTGGACTGTGAATAAAATTGGACTGTGAGTAAACTGGAACTTTGTACGGCCTCTGACGACCACGCAGTTTAGCACCCCACAAACCAAACATCATCATCATCGTGATGAAAGATGCAATCGCCATACCCGAATTTCTCTTCAACAGTTGGAAGCAAGAAGGTGCTTAAAACATCAATGTAAGGCTGTGCTGTGATAGTGCGACGCAAAACAACAAGGGGTGCATGTCCCCTCCATGAAAAGCACGACCGCACCATAACACCACCGCCTCCGTCCGAATTATACCGTTCGCACTACATTCTCTGATCCCAGTGCGGGCCCGGAGGTTAGAATAAGACTGAGGTATTCCTGCCTGTCGTAAGAGGCGACTAAAAGGAGTCTCATACCTTTTGGGCTTTATGTGATGGTCCCCTGTAGTGTTTGACCTCCATTTTCCAAACTTTTCCCGAAGAGCAAGCCAATTGGGGAAGGGGCCTTACATGGTCCATCATGCATTGGGCTCTTTAGTCCACTTTCTCGTCGTGTTGTTGCAGTCCTGCTCATCCTCCATCTCTTGACCGAGGACTTCTTCCTGGGTGCATTTTCCTCCACTAACTATGCAGTGTCGTTTTCAGCGCCGACAAGAACCATGGAATTCCTTGTACCTCATATCCAACACGGTAGCCAGACTGTTGTGGGGGGCCTCCATGTACCGTGTTGATTGTAGACCCCTGACAACACAGGGATCACTCTGCTGATGCCTGCGCCGTTAACTCCCCACGTATGCCAAGGAGTAGATGCCCATCTCTCTGGGGCATCCGGACTCCCGACAATGGCCACCCTGCCAGGTGGCCCTTGCTGAGGCTGGGTGGCGCCCATGGGGAGGGCCCCTGGTCGGAGTGTGTGGCATCAGGGCGGATGACACGCCATGAAGCGTAGCACGTCATCCCTTGCTGGTGGTCCGCCGCCAGGAGTCTCTCAGCGGGCAAAGTCTAACTTCATTGCTAAGGAATATGACCCCAAATCGTTCCCCTCCCTGGCCGCACCATGGGAGGAACGCCTGGCTAAGGATGGCAGCGAAGCTTATTCATCCGGTACCTCGTATGTACGAGAGTTGATGGGGAATCTTTCACGTCCATGAAGCCTCAGTTTTTTGTGGAGCATTTGGAAGACAAGTCTGGGGAGGTGGAGGGCTTGTCGAAAATGCGCTCTGGGTCAGTCTTGATAAAAACAGCATTCCCTGTCCAGTCATGGGTATTACTTGCTTGTGACAAGTTGGGGGATATTTCTGTTATGATCACCCCCCGTAAGAGATTAAATATGGTCCAGGGTATTATATTCCACAGGGACCTTATTTTGCAGTCTAACGACGAGCTGCGCGCAAATTCAGAGCGGCGAGGTGTTCATTCCATCGGAGTCTGAGGGATAATCAGGTTGCCATCAGTTGTAACACCGTAATTAATACTGTAAATATTTTGCACTGATTAATTCTTTTTAATGCCAAGTATGTATTTTTCACTATGTAATGTCTTTGACCTATTGTAATGAAGTGTAAAGTTGTGTAAAATGTTTTCTCTTTACCATTTAAATTCTTTGTATTAATTTGAGAAAAGTAGTATTTAATTATGGTTATTTCATTTTGACTTATTAATGTGTTTCAATGTTGGGATTTTATTAAATATGTTTGCTGGCACCTATGTATAAGCTGGTGCATACCTAGGGACTTGCACTGTATAAAATAAAAAGCAACAGTACTTCCCATCTGCAACGGAAATTAGTTGTCGCGCTAGGAAAAGGTGGATGTGGCGCTCAGTCTGGGCGCCAAGTGAGAGAGCACAGTCAGTCGGCAGCTAGCCACTGGATAGTTTTGTCTGAGCACCAATAGAGTGAACTGCGTAAGTGCCGAGGGTGGCATCCAGTACCTGGGTTAACATGGAAAGGACTCGGATGTGTGTAGTGCTATTAAATGGTGCTCTATTAACGGAAAAAGCTCTAACGTTGGAAAAGTTATCGTCAAGAAGAAGATAACAGAGCCAATTACATCCAGAGGGGAGACCAGTAGCCGTCATGTACTCGCCACCGATATTGCGCAATCACTTCGGCAGTTATAAGAGGTCAGAATTTTGTCAAAGTATGAACCAGTACATTTAAGCGTTGTTTAATTTGCAATAATCAGGCAAATTATGTGAAACTGGTGTCCGATCCTTAATTTGGTTCCTCTCATGACCTCTTAGGATCCACTCCACATAAATACTAACATCCGAGTATCCTGTGTGTTAAAATCTAATGAAAATAAATGGTTGATTATTGCACAATTCTGAACGCAAAAAGATGTCTAGAGATACTGTGGTTTCAATTGAAGCTAAGGGAGGAAGTTAGCGTTGCATTTATGAAAACCTCCATAGTGGTTGATTTGCTTTATTTCTAAGTGTTTGTGCTTTAAAGCTTAACTGCATTAAATTCTGTTATTGAAAATTACTGGTTGTGTTAATGGCAACAAGACAACACGTTGTTTTGAAGTTAGTTAGAGTGTAAATGCACTTAAAGTCATACTTAAAATTATATTGTGAAAACTGCCAACATTAACTGTTTTAAAAGCAATGCAAGGTGAATGAAATTAGTGAAAGAATAGTGCCAAAATCTGCATCTTACAAATTGTCTCAGAAAAGTGAATATAGTTTGCTTTATGGTGTTGGACACTTTAAGGGCCCTCAATTTTGAATGAATAAAATGAATAAACCTGCCTGAATAATGAATATATTAACTGTAGTTGTAATAAATTTTGAATTTTTTGTACTTTGTGTGATGAAAATTGTTAAGCCAGTTTGAGAGCTCCCACCAATAATTTTGCTTTTTGAAGTTAAAGTTACTGTAATTGCACTTATCCATAAAAAACAGAAACAATATTACTTCTTAATGAGTGTAAAAATTCTATTGCAAGTGACTTTTAATTATATTTGTACTATTTGGAAAGTTACTGCTGAAATAGGTCTATGTCCATGTCCATTTCTGGTTTAATATTGACTTTTAATAACTATTGGTGACCACGTAATTCATATATAACAAAGTAATTATTACTGATAAGAAATAAGATGTTAACTGTTTCTATGAGAACTTGCATATACTATTTATAACTGCTAGCATCACTGTACCACTTATCCGATTATAGTAGAGTTCATTGCACTTGTGTGGGAAAGAAATAATAGTAGCTTTACTTTATCATAACTCTATAGAGATTATATTAAAGTAATGTTTCACATTACTATGCCTAATTAGGCTGGCGACCGTTTTTATTTCATTCAAGCAACTTGGTTACTTAAAATATTTTCCAAATTTCAGTCTGTAGCTTTCTGGTTTTCTCCGTAGCACTAAATTCAGGTTCACTAAGACAAATCCATCAGGTAACTCACGGTCTATTTACAAAAATCCTGCCAGAGAGTAACATTAACTGCGTCGTAATACCATAACTGTATGTTGATAAACACGTGACGCAGTATTGTGTTATATTTGGCTTTTTCCGTGACAGGACTAAATGTTCTGTTGGGCAGTTAATTTTATACGGTGCCTTCATCTTGGCCTTCGAGGGTGACACATTGACCGAGAAGGTCAAGGTGATGGTCTACCGCTATGATGTCAAGCCATAAATCCCTCTCCAAATGCAGTGCTTTAAGTGCTGGAAGTTGGGCCATATGTCTTCCCGCTGTACTTCCAGCGTCGCATCTCGACATTGTCGACGTCCTTCACATCCCAATGCTCGATGTGCCCCGCCTCCCATCTGTGTCCACTGTGGAGAGCACCATTCACCTTGCTCGCCTGACTGCAGGATTTTACAGAAAGAGAGGAAAATAATGGAGTGTAAGACTCTGAACTGACTGACCTACACTGAAGGTAAGAGGAAATTGGCAGTGACCTTCTCTTGCGCCTCCACTATGAGAACAGTTGACGTCTCATCAGTTCCTCGCATTCTTGTAGCCTCTCAGAACCAGAAGCCTACACCTGCCCCTCCCTGGTGCTCCCATACCACCTACTTCAGGAGCCCCCCCCCCCCCACCCACCCACCACCACCACCATCGGGAATATCAGTCCGCACTTCTGAGTTGGAGAAGCGTAAGTCTTCTTCGGCTCCTCTCGCTAGGAAGGGGTCCCTTGGGTCACTCCCTTCCTAGGTTTCTGCTAGTGCGAAAGATGACACCCGTCAGTGGCTGAAGGGCCCAAAAGTAGCTGGCCATAGAGCTTCACTATCATCCTCAGTCCCAGGGACTGAATCAGTGAAGTTCTCCCAGCCAGGGAAACCCAAGGAGCATCGAGAGAAATCCAAAACGGAGGTCCCCAACACCAAGGGAATTGCGTTGGCACCCGTACCACCGCTACCTACAAGCTCTGCATCTGCAGATGAGGTGGAGATTCTGGCGTCTGCTGAGGACCTAGATCTAGCCAGACCCTCAGACACAAGGGATATAGACAGCTCTGGCAAAAAGTTGGTGGCAGCAGGTGACCTTGAGGCGTAAACTGCCTCATTGAATGTTCCACGTCTTCTCAGTCTCAGGATGACTTCATCCTCCAGTGGAATTGCGGCGGATTTTTTCCACCGCCTGGCTGAGCTACGGCAATTGTCCAGCTTTACACCTGCTTTCTGCATTGCCCTCCATGAAACCTGGTTCCCAGCAATGCTGACCCCTGCCCTCTACGGCTATAAGGGGTACTACAGGAACTGTAGCGACTATAATCGAGCGTCAGGTCGAGTTTGTGTTTATGTCCTAAACTCAGTCTGAAGTGAAACAATGCCCCCTCAAACTCCTCTTGAAGCTGTGGCTGTGAGAACAAGGACGACGCAGGAAACAACTGTCTGCAATTTATATCTTCCTCCAGATGGTGCAATATCCCTGAATGTATTAACTGCACTGTCTGATAAACTCCCTAAGCCTTTCCTACTTTCGGGGGATTTTATCGCCCTTAACCTCTTGTGGGGTGGCATCATGCTTACTGGCTGAGGCAGAGATGCCGAAATTTTACTGCCTCAGACCAAGCTCTGCCTCTTAAATACTGGGGCTGTTACACATTTCAGTGTGGCTCATGGTAGCTACTCGGCCACTGATTTTGCAGCCCAGGACTTCTCCTATCTATCCACTGGAGAGCACATGACTACCTGTGTAGTAGTGACCACTTCACCATCTTCCTGTTACTGCCCCGGTGTCAGGGCCAGAAATATTGCAATAATATGACATGTAAAACACTTCCAATAAATATAAATGTTTTATTTGTTGCACTTGAGGCTTTTTCATTAAGGACTTTCAAACTGAATTGAGAGTATCAAATAGTACTTAATAACATCATCTTGACACCTACCATCAGCACTACTGCAATTTACATGTGTTTGTAAATTGATAGTTTTTATTATGCATGATATAATGTGAAAATAATCTTGTTTTGTATGAGACTATCAAGGACACACCTCATTCAGTGTAATGTCACAACCATAACTCTAATTTACAAATATGTTCTTGAATCTGGTTATAGAGTGAAAAGGGGAATAGTGCTTGTGTGTCTTATGTATGTTTCGGAATAGTCACCAGAGAATTAGAATGAAGTTTCACTCTCTACGTCATATTCACTCTTGCTGTCCTTTCTTCATCTAACAGATACAATCACAAATCCACACAGCGCTGCTAAATACGTCCATCAACTACCACACTTCAGCTAAGAATGTATCCGACTGCGCAGTAGTAAAGACTGTGCCACGATAAGGCCAAAGACTGTTTAACAAAAACGTAAGTTGCTCTCTCTTTAACGTGCACATCGATGACATACAAAAATCAAAATGACGTGACTACCTTACAATTTGATTCCTGGCTTTCCCTTCCCTCCATCCTCAAGTTATACTACTCTTTAATGATTCACATACCTTTATGTGACACGGCGTGTTTGCAGTTGATCCTCCCTATTCCATTTCTCAGAGCCTCACACTATTGGCTATCTTAAACACAATAAAAAAAATACCCACAGGCTCTGCGCTCCAACGTGACTGGGAAAACAATGCTACCTGTAAATATAGTTCAGGGTTTCCTGCCACTGTCTCTTAGTAACTGTAACAATCAAATCATCCTTGTAGGTTAAACTCATCCAGTGTCTTGTCTGATGCTATCATTTTTTCATCTTTCATGCAGTTTCAATGGTTTCAACCTTCGCTCTGACCACTATGGGACTTAACATCTATGGTCATCAGTCCCCTAGAACTTAGAACTATTTAAACCTAACTAACCTAAGGACAACACACAACAACCAGCCATCACGAGGCAGAGAAAATACCTAACCCCGCCGGGAATCGAACCCGGGAACCCGGGCGTGGGAAGCGAGAACGCTACCGCACGACCACGAGATGCGAGGTTTCCAGGAAATCAGCCAGATTCAAACTACAACAAAAAACACTTCCATATCATTCTTCCTGACTCCTCATTATACACCCGCCCTTGGGTGTGAATCTTGTTTGTTGGTCCCTATCTTTACTCACTGAATAAATCTTTTGGGGTACGAAATATCATGCTATCGCTTTGATCTGAACTCTTCAGGGTCTCGATCTCTTCTACGTTGTTGAGTATTATCTTCTTAACTCGGTACGGTTGACGATAGATGCAAAAGAATTTATGACTCACAAACTTGCTCTTGTGCTGTCGTTTCCTTGTCTTCAGTGAAATTTATCGCCTACAGCAAACAGGGTTTCTGTTAGTAACTTTCTGATTTTCTTTTGCATGTCTGTATTCATCACAATGCAAACATTAAACTTGTGCTCACACAAATGTCGGAATTCATGTCACCAACTAACTTGTAGCCTATGCCAGTCTGCTTCCAGTATTTATTGGCTATGCTCGTCTCTGAGGTCTAATAACGTGCCCCATGGTTCGTCTTTGTCATCACTGTGTAATAGCTTCTCTGCTTTCTTCAGTGTTTCCACTACCAGAACCGCAGGACTTCCTGTGTTCGTAACGCAGTTCTTCTCTCGCAATTTTATCATCAGTTCTCCGTTCACGCACTCATATTCCTCTGTATTCATCATCTACCTCTAGTAAACCTAACGCTGGATCTGTCCAGTCTCTTGTGGGGGAAATGCGTCAAACGTTTGGCCAGTCTCTGCAAAATTATTGCGTCGTAAGTATCAGTAATTTATCTCCTCGTCTTCCGAGTCACTGGTGCATACATCTTTTCACTCTTCATCATCTTTGCATCTTCCTTCAGGCTTGATACATTTCGTTCTGCAACTAATTCTGTCGTCTCCTGTTTTCTAGTTACTACTGACGAAACAGGTTGCTTACTCTCTTTCTTCTTCCCCTAATTCCTCCTCATCTGTTCTCATTATTTGTTTGTCCTCTTCTCTTGGTAGTACTTTCCCTTCACTAGTGATTACAATACTTCCATTTCAATTTTCTTGTTGACCTAACTGTCCGAATTGTACCTGAAGGTAGTTTACTTTCTCTCTTGCTTGGACGTACCTATGCGTAGTTCTGCTTCCTGTACAGTATCACTCTATAAAATTTTAGGAAGTTGAGCCCAAGAAACTCTTTCACAGTTAAATTACATGTGAGTAGGAAATGAGGACTGAGAGTGTGTGACTGACATACGAAGTTGGCTCTTACCTGTTTCTTAATCTCCGTTCTATTCTCTTGTACTGTAAGATGGCAAGAACTATGCCCCTTACATGAAATCATTAAAGATCACCTAACTCACGTTGAGCGAACAGTAGGGCTCAACAAAAATGACTGACAAGGCACAATGCATCTTGTAGAGGGTAGAGTATGGACATATTGGAATAATTAATGTCGGGTGATGGTTTTAAAGTAATTCACACGACATGAAAACTTTGTGGAAACGCATCAATTTACTGGAGGCTAGTTTACCCCAGGAAAGTACTCAGAATTGACCGTGGCCGCCGGGGGAGTGGCTAAGGGAAGAGACAATAGACAGCTTAGGGCGGCTCAAGCTCTGAGAAAGCGGTAACGCGGCGCAGCCTCCAGCCGCCTTAAGACGAGTGATAGTGAGTGGGTGGTTGACCCCAACTCCATGCTGATGTACAGGGAAACAGACGGAGAACTTTATGCTTGTTGATAAATGTCCGTCGTCTCGTTTTCTGTGAAACATGCGAGAAAGCCGCACAAATCTGCGGTGGAGCGGTCAACAGAGGTCAAAATATGCATGTTCGTGACTATAGCAACTTCACGCTGAATTCATAGTCCACATAGCCTGAAGTAAATCAGGTGAAGAGCGACAGCACGAAACACGCCGGCCTCCGATGGGAACGTAGGACTAAGGAATTTGAAGTACTCTCCTGGGAGTCAGAATTCCGGAAAAATTGGTGTTTGTGCAGACGCTGACCTTGATGGGTGGCCTGGGAGGAGCGAAATAGCAGAAGTTGAGAGGAAGGGAAATTTTGTGGGAATTTGTTCACTTCCAAGAGCAGGCACTGGTTAGTGCTCGGAAGCGACACATAATTAACGATACTTGCACTGCAATTGGTGTTAGTGATTTTGCTGGAGGAGAAACCAAGGCGAAGAGTGGACTGTGAGAAGTCTCTGTAGAGGTCATCCATTCCCAGCTTGCCTAGAGTGCAGACGTGGTGTTCTTGACTCAGCTTGCCTGAGAAAGAGTGAGCATCTCTGCAGTTTAGGACTTAGCAAAGGGAACAATTGAGCTTGGAGATAGGAAGTTTTGGTTCAGCTATGTACTGAGCAAGATAGCTAGGAGTGAATAGATGAGCACAGCCTTGCAGCACCACGTGGTCGGTCAACGTCCACACAATGATGCCGCACCGCCACACTGTATTCGGTGATATTGCGCCCGCTCCGGCCATTGATTAATTTGTTGGATCACGTTGGCAAAGTTTCCACGAGGGTTTCATGGCCGTGTATTGTAGAATTCTTCTCGCACTTCGCATTACGCCTGGGTCAGTCGATAGGAATTACTTTTGAGTTATCGCGCTTTACTCCACGCACATGCAATTTATTACCACTGCCTGATAGGAGAGTCTTGTAATGTGATGACTGAAGGGAGTTAAAATAAATTTGTGTTAATCGACTGCATCTGTTTTAAGTCAAGTAGTTGAAATCCCAAGTCACTTTCTTAATTAATTTTATGTTCAACATGTGCATCTGGTGTTCAATAGCTGAATGTAACATCAATGTGCGCCCCTTTTTAATTAAAAGTGATCAATTCTGAATAAATTAATGACAACACTGCCACCGCAGTTCAATCAGGAGTCACAGGGCCATATTATTTTTTTGCGTTATCCGATATTGCGACAGTTTTGCACTCTGTGTTGATCTGTTAGTCAATTAGTTGGGGTGAACACACGCCAAAACCAGGTAAGTGACGGGTGGGGTGTTACAGTACTGTACTGTGTACTGTCATTGCTTGTGTTCTGCACACAGGCCACTTATTTCTTTTGTCACAAATTTGTAGACTTCCTTATTTAGGGCCGTGACTTGGCTGCTTGAGTCTAGAATGCACGGCACTGTTATGTCACCCAACATTACAGCTGTTATGGATGTACTAGCTACTTCTCCTTCAGCTGGCTGTTGTACATCGCTACACCTTGTGAGAGTTTCCTTTTAAATTCATCACAATTGATCAGCAAGGCTCTGGGAAGTTGGAGACCATTTAACAGTGATGCAGCCTTGTCTGAAAGTCAGTCATGCGTAGTATTTCTGTCTCCATCCTTGTTAATTTCTTTGTGGATCTTGACTGCATACCTCTAAAACTCCTGCAGCCTCTCTTCACTGGTCATTGCATCCTCTGTGATCCTGCCTATCATCTGCCTGTCACCAAGGTGCCCATGACCCACAAGGATTGTTCCTATGTTACTTATTACTGTTCTTGTGGAGTGGATGCCTCAGTGTCCACTTTGTACTGGTGCATCTTATACAAACCTGTAGTGGCTTTGCGTGAAGTGTACCGGTTCTCTAACTTTTACATCATGATTTTGCGCAGGTTCATCCAATAAATGCAGGAATGCACCGGTATTATTCTTGTCTTGACCTGAGAGCGTAATATGCCTTTGTATTCGATTCAACAATTTTGTTTGGTAGATTTTTATTATTTCTGTCTGCTCAAATGACGTGTCCAAGAACTGATTTCATTTCAGCATCTCTTTAAAGTATTGAATTAGGTTGCAATAATGTGATTCAGCATATGGCTCCATCATTAAAATTCTCAGTCTCACGTGCTCTTACGTCTCTTGTGTCCAGTAACCATGTAAAAATGCCTGTTCGAGTTCTTCATAAGTTTTGCGTTTGGCAATGATTACCCACTCCTTGGCTGATGCTTCTTCCTGCAGATGTGCACGTATGAAGTTTATTTTGTACCCTGCAGACTATGACTGCGGAAGTCCGTCTTGGAATTGTTCAATCCAAATCTTTGCATGTAGACTGTTCAACCTGTCTGGGAGTATTTCCGAATTTCATCTACTTCGACTTCTTGGTGTCCCTTTCCTGTGGATACTGCTGGCTGCACATTCGCATATAATTGCTCTGGATGACCGAACTTATGGGAGAGTCTGTCAGTCATATATTGTAACTGTTATTCTTCCTTCTGCATTTCTTTTTCTCTCATTATTGTTTCGCCCATCTTATTGGTGAAAAAAAAATGTGGAGGGCATCGCAGCACATGGAAATAGGATGAATTTTGCAGAACTGAGGAACGCTTCCAAACAACTTTCTGAAGGCGGGGATGGGGCAGGTAATTAATTGATCAATTTAATTAATTTGCAAATCAGTTTGATATGAAAATTGGGCTCGAAACCCCCTTACCCTTACTTACATGACGTATGTCCAATGTACAAAAGATTCGTAGGGGATCTTGTAAACCCCAGCCTTGTGGAGCATCGAGTCATCTTTGACGGAATCCAATAGTGCTGCTTCCTTACGTGAAGGGCGAAAAATCACTCTGACTTTTTGCTTGGTCCTATTTTTGATGACAGGTTCCCCACATAAGGCAAAATAACATGGATTTATGGATTTAAAACTTCCTCGTTCCTTATGCCCACCACATTAGTTTTTATTTGTACTTCCTTACGTATCTGTTGTGAAGAATAATCATGTCCTTCATAAATTCCCTATCAGGATAGAAACTCATCCTGCAGGCTGCTGTTGTCTGCAATGATGTGTGTTCTGTAAATCAAAGTTTTGAGTCGGCTTCCCATAAGCTACCTGGATTAAGGTTCCATCATCTTTGAAATAAATCAAAACATCGAAAAATAGAATGCACCCCCCCCCCCCTTTTTGATTTACATTGTAGACTGGATTTTCCGTGGATGGGATTTAGGTGATTTAAACATCCCTGTACTTTATCTTCAACATGGGGCCACACTGTAAACGAGTCAAAATATCTCCAAAATACTGTGGGTTTGAAACTAGCCGATTCCAGCGAATACAGAAGATGCGCAATGGACTATTTTTTAGGTGCAACGCAAATGAACTATGTGCAAGGATGTGCTAGAACAGAATGATTGTGACTTACATGCGTCTTCTGACTGAGGATTTCAGAAGATTAAACCGGAAACAGAGCTCTATATCGTGCAGTAACATTTTGCTACAGCCAATGTGTGGACATTGGATTAAGATATTCTGGTGTTGCAGGATTTCCGAAATGAAGAAATAAATATCTAAAAGAACCATTCATCTAACAGAAAAACCCTTGGCACAATAAACGAATGGAACACAGATTTACTTAGGATGATATATCCGTTAACTTGGCTTAGGTTTAACGGTATTTTATACAGCACAATATTTTTTATAGCTCTTCCCTGTCTCACTCAAAAACAATAGCAATATGGTGAAACTAGAATTAACATAAGTGAGTATCATCTGGTGTACATCTCAAGACTCGACGACTCTTTTGTGAAACTTATAATTGAATCCACAAGTGACCAGCTTTAAAAATTAACTGCATATAGACACGAAAACGTGTAGGTAATTATTAGACTCTAGCATAACTTGAAAATTATTTACGTGTATTGTTTCTGAAACTCCAGGGACTATAGATCGCTGGTGGCGAAGCTTCATGTGGTGTTGAGTGTTCACACGGCACTGGGCTGCACCTCCCTAACTTCAGAATGTGCTAGTGTGTTGTAGCTAGAAGACGAGGGTTTGAGGCATGGCTGTCTGTGTAACTATAAAGGGAAACCAAAAAGGTTCGGTTTAAGGGCGTTGCTCCAGCGTGTATGTGACGTAGCGACTCTGATGCCGGTATATAAGCATCGACATGTAGGCAAGGGTTTAGTGTGGTATTCGTGTCATTCCGACGTGCCTGCGGTAAATTCGGAAGCGTGAGCTATGGCAACGTTATTGCCAGATGCGTCCAAACAGGGCCAACACGCTGCTCATCCTTTTCTTGGATGCCGAACGACAAACACCGGTAGACATCCATCACCGAATGAAGAATATGTATGTGGTTGCATGTCTATTGAAAACCAACTGCGACAAGGAACGCAGCTGCTTCGTGACAACGCCAACAGAAGTTCTACAGTCCTTATCTCTCCCATGTGATTAACACGCCTTCAGCAGATCGTTATGTGTTGCCAAATGGGAATCTTCAACCTGGTGCGTAGTTACGGAATTCTTCACACACTAGGACACCGTGTTTTAACAAACTGATATCTTCCATCTGGTGCGTCGGTGGTATGACTGCCTCATTGCTTACGGCGATTTTGGTACCACCTTAATATACTGTTTGCGATTATGTGAGCTTAACCTCCTTCCCATTCTCACCTTCACCATACTGCTTGAGATGAAACATAATCGTTCAAATTTCACCAGTCAGCATAGTGACGATGAAAGTTGCTACCAGTTACCTGCCCCCTTTTCACCATTGTCCCTGCAGTAGAGGTGAACGTCATCGGGAGTGACACCAAGTAGCCAGCTACACGGACAGCTTTCGATATGAACTAATATCACTCATTTTACGACGTTTTTCCCCTGCACGACCATCCAAACGCCACTCCCAAGTCTAGGTGTGTTAGGTGTGTCGTACCCTCAGGGGTTTTTCTGATAATTATGTGTTGAAACGCTCGTCTCATTCGTCTTCGGAGATTCCGTGGCGCACCCAGAATCCACGTACAGTATCGTTGTGCTGAGCACGAGAAAAATTACCTGACGTATTGCTCTGCAGATCCACTTAGCAATGTTCTATGGTTGACCCGTATTAACTCTCTGCACTGCTCCATTCTAAACAAGGGTTGCCAGCCTTGCTGGACCTGCTAGCCAAGATTAGAAATACCACTACTACTATGCTAGTAATAAATAACCTGCACCAATCTACTTTCAGAACGGTTCTGAGATCCACCCATTGGAGTCGAAAATGTCACCATTAACAGTACTTAGACCGCCTCCACCTTCCTAGCAACATCTATCGATGATGTTCAACAACAAAACAGAAATTTAGTTTAAAGTCAACAGAAAAAAGTCACACAGACACTGCACGCTCAAATTTCCACGGAGACAAGTAGAGTTTATTGTCTCCAAATAACTTTCGCCATTTCTATTACTGTCATTTAACACCACCACCAGATAGGTACTGGACGCATGATCTAATATACGACGTTTGCCTATGGAGCGCGCTTTCACTAAATCATTGCGGCCGAACGGTTCTAGGCGCTTCAGTCTGGAACCGCGCGACCGCCACGGTCACAGGTTCGAATCCTGCCTCGGGCATGGATGTGTGTGATGTCCTTAGGTTAGTTAGGTTTAAGTAGTTCTAAGTTCTAGGGGACTGATGACCTCAGCCATTTCAACTAAATCGTTTTACTCGCCCAGAAAAATTGAAATGCCTCGATCAGAAATCCTCTCCGCTTACAGGTTCCTGCAGTCTTTCGTATCTGAGAAATAGCACGTTTATATCATTTACTACCGATTTCAGAAATACAATTCAAAACAGCGCCTTAACCGCGAGACCACCGCGGCCGGCCCCAGAGAGCACAAAACTTGCAAGCACCTGGCAGCTTCCCGAAATTCTTTCAGTATTCAGGATGCACTACCAGTCAGCTGGAGGAGCCCAATACAGGCACTGATCCCGCTAACAGAACGTTGCTAGAAAGTACTGATCCTACCGGTACTTTTCAAAAGTACATTTTCCGCAGGTCCTGAAGAAAACACACCATCCTGGAAAATTAGTCGCCCTTGACATCAGCACAACAGACCAGTGTATAAGGCATTTGCAGGGGTTTCGCAAAGATCCGCCCGTCACTTCCAGACAGAACAAAAATCTCTTTTCTCCTCTCCACTCCCCTCCCCAAAACAAATACAGGAAGTTAATCTGGCTACACGGGAAATGTTATTTCACAATGTGTACGGATGAAAATACAAAGTGACTTCAAAAATTTCGATTTACGTAGCACCATCTTTCCTATCTCCATAACCATATACTCTCCTATCATTGAAATGTGTTCATGACTGATCTTAGTCGGCCTAGTTTCTCTTAAATCTGTGGGTCCCACACTAAGATCGTTTGTTTTCGTAACTTTTACGTGCTACCCCACCAGTATGGATTCTAGTATTTATACTATCAGTTATTTGCCGATATTAAAAAAAATGAGAGCTCATATGGGAGACACCAGGAAGTCTTTATTTTAGAATCCGATCATTTGAATTACTGATTTGAGCGATCTGGTTTCTTCCAAAATGCTGTATTCTTTTCCTTCGTTTTCCCTTCGCAGCCTAACTTATTCGTAACTCTCCAGCAAATATGGTGAGTTTTAGACGCAGTTCACTTTAACAAATAACTCAAACACAATCAGGCGCACAATCTCGTCTTCTTCCTATTGGTTACAAATATCAGGTGACGATTCACATGAGGTTATTTAATTACGGCAGGTGTTTTGCAAATCATATACAAGACGTAGCGTAATGATAGATAAGTGCGCTTTTAGATTCGTAACATAATTTATTGTTATACATGGTAAAATCTTGCCTATTTACAAGTACGTATTTCGATTTATAAAGAAGGAAGGAAATGATCTTCGAACACTAGGTCGTTAAATATGCGCCACAAGCTCGGATTGGACAAGGAGGTGGAAGGAAATTGACCGTGATCTTTTCAGGGGAACTAACAAAACGTTTGGCTTAATTAATTTAGGGAGATAAGGTAAGTATAAACCTGGGTAGCTAGACAATATTTCCCGTAGTGTCTGCGAGACATGCTGTACAGTTTCTCTTTGTTACCAGCTTTAGTAACAGCAAGTAGCTACGATATTGTATTAAGATGCCACGTTACAAATGTTTAAATAGAATTAGACTCTCTTTGGAAGTAACTATGCTTTTCGTTTGTTCTACTTATTAGGCACTTTACATCATCAGCACCTTTCACTTCTATTTTAGTACAAGTTAAATTTAAAATGATGGTCGAAGTAGAGAGGATATAAAATGTAGACTGGCAATGGCAAGGAAAGTGTTTCTGAAGAAGAGAAATTTGTTAACATCGAGTCTAGATTTAAGTGTCAGGAAGTCATTTCTGAAAGTATTTGTATGGAGTGTAGCCATGTATGGAAGTGAAACATGGACGATAAATAGTTTGGACAAGAAGAGAATAGAAGCTTTCGAAATGTGGTGTTACAGAAGAATGCTGAAGATTAGATGGGTAGATCACATAACTAATGAGGAAGTATTCAATAGGATTGGGGAGAAGAGAAGTTTGTGGGACAACTTGACTAGAAGAAGGGATCGGTTAGCAGGACATGTTCTGAGGCATCAAGGGATCACCAATTTAGTATTGGAGGGCAACGTGGAGGGTAAAAATCGTAGAGGGACACCAAGAGATGAATACACTAAGCAGATTCAGAAGGATGTAGGTTGCAGTAGGTACTTGGAGATGAAGAAACTTGCACAGGATAGAGTAGCATGGAGTGCTGCATCAAACCAGTCTCAGGACTGAAGACCACAAGAACAACAACAACAACAAATTTAAAAGAAGGTGATACCTCCAAAAAATCTAATACAAAAATATTTTATACGACACAATAATGGATTACTATAGAAATCCGCATGACTGAAATCATTTGGCACGAACGGTCATACACTTACACAGGAGCGATCTGCACGAAGGTATGACGTTTCACGTTGTGTGGAAAATAACCATTCGCATACTACAGACAATTCTGCGGAGTGTGGACCAGGAAGATATTTTTAGCACCAGGCGGCATTACAAAATGTATAGGTGCACCAAGGCGCAGTAACCAAAGTACATTCAGTATAGCATGTATCTGATGGCTGTGAACCAACTTATTACAGGAGAGGTAAAATGAATGTTTTCCTTATACAAATGGTAATGTGGAGATTATAGTAATAAAATGTTACACAAAATGTTTGTTTCAATTCGGGAATATTACATGGTGCCACACATTGTCAAAAGCTATAATCAGAACAACTGTACGATATGACAGTAGCCAGAAAATCAAAATATAAAAGAGCAATACAAACACACGCCTCAAAGCTACATCCAGACAGTAAAACAGCGTAAGGAGAATACAGCATTTTCGTTGAAACTAGTCTGCAAAACCCAAACTCGGCACCAGAAAGAACCCAATATGTTCCTCTGTGCTTACATCAAATCGAAGAAACATTTTCTGCTGATGAGTTCAACAAGTTTTTTTAAAAAAAACATAGGAAATATTTTAGTATAAACAGAAATCAGTCATGGGATAATATGCGTAATGTTCATATAAAAGTGAGAAATATTGGTTGGAGCCATGCACCGTAAGACATAGAAATCGTAGTGTCTTGTGACGCTTTGCAAAAGACATATATATTCAAAATATGAAATACATAGCGTAATCGTACATTTCAAACACTAAAATGTAAAACACAGACGGTAGAAACGGGAGGAAAGAGGCGGAAAAGGGAGATGCGTTATATAAGAACTAATTGGAAACAGAAACTTTTATCATAATCAGACACTGGTACCGCACAGTACCCAAAGCATGCAGCCACGCTTATAACAAATCCTGGAGAATATCGGACAACCATTTCCTGTGGGATCGGGTCTGTTCATTAAAGGTTCCATGTGGTTAGCACTAAAATGCTTACAAATCTCAGTTTCCTCCTTTTGGCTCTATGTGTAATATCGTTACAATACCATCTGTATTTTCTTTCATGTCTATTATAATAAGTTGATTCGCAGCCAACAGACTCATGGTATTTTAAATGTTGATGCGTCTTGGCGCCAATATAGTTTTTATAATGCCACCAGGTGGCAAAAACATGTTCTTGGTCCGCACTCTGCAAAATTTTGGCCGTCCGCCCTGACGGACCGGTTCTAGGCGCTTCAGTCCGGAACCGCGCGACTGCTACGGTCGCCGGTTCGAATCCTGCCTCGGGCATTGATGTGTGTGCCGTTCTTAGGTTATTTACGTTAGAGAGCAGAAAGGACAGTAGGTATTGAAGCTACCATTGCTCAGTGCATTTGACCGTTGACCCTGACGTAAACAGCTACGGCAGACTCTCCGGAAACAGCTCGCGCAGGTGGGCGAAGAATGGTCTTTGCCGGGGCGCTACTCTAACCGGCGTCGGGTGGGAGACGACTGGCGACAAGAAGCGGCCCTGGGGACGTGCCTGGGGCAAGGGCTGAGTGATTCAGACGTCGAACCCGGGAGCGGCGGCGCCCTTGATGCGCTGGGGGCGAGGGCTGCCTCAAAGAGCGGCCGGGGAAGGGACACGAAGGGAAGGGCAGGGAAGGGAAGGGAAGGGAAGGGCCCTCCCAGCCGCCATGTGGCGTGGGACAGCTGCGGGTACAAAGCGCGCGGCACGGCCGCTGACTCACGGCCGCTGTGAGTCAGGCGCGCCGTACACCCCTGGCGGCTCCGCAATCCTGGCCGATTACCGCAATCATTTGTCTTGCTGAGGAGCTCTCCCATTTGCGCCGTCTCCCGTGATTGGGGTGCTCGGTTTGCAATCAGCTTGTCTTCCAGTAAACTGGGCAAATTTTTTCCTTAAACAGAAACGGACTTTATTTCTAACTTGACTCCTACGCCTACAAACGCATGACTACTCTGCAAATTCACACTTTTGTGTATGGTGGAGACTTCATCGAACCAACGTCAGACCATTTCTCTACAGTTCCTCTCTCGATCGGTGCGCGGGAAATAACGAACGCTTAAGTCTTTCCGTGCGGACACTCATTTCACTTATTTTATTACAATGATTATTTTCCCCTATGTGGGGGGGGGGGGGGGGCGCAAACAGAATATTTTCGCATTCGGAGGAGAAAATCGATGATTGAAATTACGTGGAAAGATCCTGCCACAGCGAAAAACACCTTTACTTTAATGCATGGAACGTGTTCGCAGTTGCGTATATTGACAACCATCGGTTGTGTAATGGAATGACGACAGTGAAACGTTTTGCCAGACCGTGACTTGAACTCAGATTTCCCGCTTATCGCGAGCATGCATGCAGACATGTTCGAAGGAACATTAGTAAGTAGGCTGTTTAGGTTTTTATGTTAGTAACGCCATGTAGTGCTCTGTACGAAAATCACTGACTGTGCTGTGTGCAGTCTGTGGCTGGTTGGCATTGTTGAAATATTCGCTTGTGTAGTGTTTTGCAGTTGGATGTGAACAGCCCGTAGCGTTGCGCAGTTGGAGGTGAGTCGCCAGCAGTGGTGGATGTGTGGACAGAGATGTCAGTGTTTTGAGAGCGGACGATCTGGATGTGTGTCCGTCAGAAAAAAGAAATTTGTAAGATTGGATGCCATGAACTGATAAGTATATTATGACTTCTAACACTATTAAGGTAAATACATTGTTTGTTCTCTACCAAAATCTTTCATTTGCTAACTATGCCTATCAGTAGTTGGTGCCTTCCGTAGTTAGACTCATTCAGCTGGCAGTATTGGCGCTCGCCGTGTTGCAGTAGTTCGAGTAACGAAGATTTTTGTGAGGTAAGTGATTCATGAAAGGTATAGGTTATTGTTAGTCAGGGCCATTCTTTTGTAGGGATTAAAAAACTTTGCGTGTCAGTTTAGTGATGATGATAATAAGTAAAGAGAGAAATGTCTGAGTACGGTCAGTTTTGCTCAGCTGTTTGAAAAACAAGTAACGTAGGTTTGACGAGAATACCACTGAACTTTTTAGGCATGTCTTGACTTCCACGTATTTTCTTTTTAATGGAGAATACTACGAACAAACGGAGGGAGTCGCCATGGGTAGCCCACTCTCACCGGTGGTAGCGAATTTGTACATGGAGAACTTCGAGGAGGAAGCCCTGTCATCCGAATGGAAACCTACTTGCTTTTTCCGTTACGTGGACGACACGTTCGTCATCTGGCCACATGGTTTGGATAAACTCCTTGACTTCCTTACACATTTAAACTCCATACACCCCAACATCAAATTCACTATGGAGACTGAAGCGGAGGGTAAATTACCTTTCCTTGACGTCTTGGTCAGGAGAAGGGCTGACAGCACCCTAGGTCATGGGGTGTATCGAAAGACAACACACACTGATCTGTATTTGCACGCAGACAGCTGCCACCACCCTTCACAGAGGAATGGGGTACTTAAAACTCTAGTATATAGGGCGCGCACTATCTCTGACACAGAGAGTCTACCCCAGGAATTGGAACATCTGAGAACTCTATTTCGAAAAAATGGGTACTCAGAGTGGCAGATCCAACGTGATCTCCGCCCAACCACTGCGGCACAACCTGTTGAGATGGATGAAGTCACGAGGGAGGAGGTAGGCACTGCATTTATTCCATACACAGGCGCACTCTCGGGGAAAATCGCCCGCATTCTGAAGAAACACCTGGTCGGAACTGTGTTTTGTCCTCCGAATAAAACTCGTGCACTGGTGGGGAGCGCCAAAGATGACCTCGGTTTGAGGAAGGCCGGCATGTACCAGATTCCGTGTCAATGTGGCAAGTCGTATATTGGTCAGACGATGCGTACCGTCGAGGATCGATGCCGTGAACACCAGAGGCATACTCGACTGATGTATCCGAGCAAGTCGGCGGTCGCTGAACATTGTTTGTCGGAAAATCACGCTATGGAGTATGACCTCACGAGGATTCTGGTACAGACGTCGAGATACTGGGACAGCGTTGTTAGAGAGGCCATCGAAATTCGCACCAATGACGACCTCATAAACCGTGACTGTGGCTATAATCTTAGCAAGGCTTGGGAACCAGCGATTGGGTTAATCAAGAGTAAATCGAGCAAACGCATAGTTGTGACGACCACGGCGGACAGAGCCATCACACCGACGTCATCTCAGACGCCGTCGCAATCTGTTCCACCGCGCTACCGTGGCGCGGGGCGCGGACGGCGGAGGGAGCGCGCCGCGGGCGGAGGGCATTTAAATCCGCCACCGCCGCGACCGAACCCAGTTTCCCCTGAGCAGCCATAGCGTACGGATCTCCGTGCCGGCACGTTCACAGGAGCTCAGTCCGTCAGTTCACCTGATGATGGCGACATGTTTGATCGCCGAAATATTGTGCCCGTTGGACACTATAGACCGGCAGTACACCCGTGGATATTTTGATTATCAAATACGCCGGGAGAAACTCAAGAATCACAAGTAACGTAAGAGGTTTATCAGCACAGTCATTTATAATTTTTTTAGGGGGACCTTTATCATTGTATCGTAATTCTGAACCACGCAGGCACTGCAATATTATATTTATTTTAATGATTGTCACCCCATCTCGCGTTTCACATCTGTGATATTTTCTCCCTATTTTGCGATATTACAAAACGAGCTGCTCTCATCTCAACATTTGTGAAATCTTCCGTCAACTCTGTCTGGCAAATATCCTAAATAGCACAGCAATACTTTAGCAGAGGACGCTCAAGCGTACTGCAATCTCTTTAGCAGACCTGCTGCGTCTTCTAAGTTTTCTGTCAATAAAACGCAGTCTTTTGTTAACCTCCCCCATAACATTATCTATGTGCTCGCTCCAGTTTAAGTGTGGGCTGTAATTATCATATGGCGGTGAAACTTGGTAGACATGCTAATGTGTTCACCTTGTTGTGGAAAACAAATTAGTTACAGTTGTGGGTCCATGGTGCAGATCTAGCACTGTACACTGCTTATGTAATAACGGCATCCATAATGTCATTTGATCATCCCTAACGGTGTGGCTATAGAGAAGAGACCTGCGCTGTTGGTGAGGAAGGCGTTCTATCCCGGAGAGAGAGGTTATTGTTGCTGTAACTGACTATGCAGCACTTTTCCCGGGTAGTACTACTGCTTACGTAGTGTCACGAGAATTGTTCGCTCCATGGTCAACAGTACGGAAAGTTTTGCGGTTTGTTTTGAACTGGTACCCGCACAAGATGCAGGCGGTGTAGTAAATGAAGACTCCTAATCCGCAGCAACATTCTGGATTTTCTCCTTGTTTTCTGGCACCGATCAAAGTTCATGACATGTGCTCCGATAATGTTCTATGGAGTGAAGAGAAATTTTACACTGCAGAGTGCAGTGAAAACAAAAGAATGTGGAATTGGGGTAATGTTAAACCACATGTTGTGCACGAAAAGCCATTCCACTCACCGTAAGTGAATGTGTGATGTGGATTCACAAATACCTTTATTCTCGGTCCTTTCTTCTTTGAAGAGAATAAACCCAGCTGGTCTGTCAGTTGTACTGTGACGTCTGTACATTATGACGATCTCCTTCCACTCCATGTGATTCTTGCTTTGGATGAGTGCAACTGGTTGGAAACCACTATTTTTAAGCAAAATGGAGCAATACCTCATATCGCCTGCGCAGTGAAAGATCTGCTTGATGTAACCTTCCACGAACGTGTAATCACCAAGGGTTTGCCAGATGTATAGCCTGCAAAATCACCTGATGTGAATCCACGTGACTTTTGGCTCTGCAGATATCTAAAAGAACTCTTTTAGCAAGGACACATTCGACCTGTACCTGATGTGAAGACCAGTGTACAGGAATACGCTGCTCGGATTCCACCATCGTTTTACAGATACAGCAACTCGTCGACGTCTCCGGTGCTCATATTGAACAAACTTTGTTAAGCAGCGGTTACAAATACAACCAACATATTGCTTTCTCGCTTATTTGTCCTTTTCTGGCCACATCGCGTTCCTAATCCATTACATACAGAAACATTTCTATGCGTCTTTGTAATGTTGTTCCTTTAATTTGTTATGTGAAAGCGGTGCTGATAGACAATAAAAGCGGGTTAAAAGCTGTGAGCTATCTCAGGAAGTTAACGTTGCATTACTGAGCAACTGTTTCACCACGTATCCAGTCTAGCTTACCAAATTTCCAACCAGACTAACATTAATTATAATCTTTTAATAGTCATACGAAAACCGGTGATACATATATAAAAAAGAGAATTTAAATAAAAAGAAATAAATCAGTTTATATTTGGAAATTTATCTTAACATTGATCATTGATATTTCAGCATATTAAACTTGAGTCACAACTAAGCTGGTGCCTTATTTAGGATTGTGAAATTGTGAGTTTGTCATCTTACGGAACACATTAAATATGGAGCCAAGATTGGGAGACTGCATACAACACTGCATTCATAAATTAACATACGAAAAACGTTGAAACATATGCAAGAGGAAATTAACCACGACCAACCGATTCAATTTTCACCCAAAGAAGTTACGTTTGTAGCGCAATCCTGCCCGTCATGTAATTACCACACACTGGTATACTAAATTCATACTAACTCTCTGAGAAATCTTCCCGAAAAGAATAGCTGAGGGCTACTTTGATGATTACACCACATGCTTGACGTGGTTAACTTGGTTTACACAAAGAGTGTAACTCCACAATAATTTTGATAATTAAAATAAATTAGATCAAAAAGCAATTTACAAAAGAAAAACCTCGAACTGGTTACTATCGTCTTACTATTAACCTGATGGGTCTAACAATTGTATAAGCACGTGGTACTGATATCACAAAGTAGACCCGACGTGGGTCGAACATAAAGAAAAGTTGCTATATTGATAAATATTGTTAAGACGAGAAGTTATAATCTCACGCACATTCGCATTTAAGCTTGATGATCTTAGAGTATCTGATCAACACGTGGTTCCACTTTACTCACAAAGTAGTGACAAAGCAATTACTGCAAGATATTCTGAAGTTGACACTCGAAATACACTGCGTTGCAATTTAAGATAACATGAGATATTTTAGAGCTAAAACCTGAAATAAAGGTGATTAAATTTTCAGTTAGGCTGAACTTAAGAAATCCATTGTCCTGCGGACTTAGCAGACACGCGCTTAGCCGGAGATCTTACCACTTCAGACGCTCGCCGCGGACAGACTGACTTGCGCTCCTACCGTGCGTGCTTCCCGATACAAAACGGAAGTGACCAGAGAGGCAGCTTCCTATACCAACGTGACAAGGGACGGACAGAACCATACAAAGGATAGAAACCTCTTTGCTTTTAGAAAGCGTAGCTTCCTGTTCCGACGTTGGACCAACTGTTCTCTACCAGACAGGCTGGTCTGCTACCCTCAAGTATGCAACTAGAAATACATTTGCTCATTCATCCTCTCACACAGAAGGGAAGGGGGATGACAGTATCTTATCATATACAGTACATAAAAGAAAGCGGATGTAGGTTCCGTATGAGACTGTGTGACATGAATTGCATATAAACTGGGTTTTAAAGTGTAGTAGTGTGCCAGATTGTTCTTGTTTATGTGTAAAAGTAACACGTTCCACTACTCAGTCTCCTCGCAAGTAGTCAGAAACGCCACAATAAATTTAGAAGAGGAATTTATGCCGTAAATGACAACAGATTTAAAAATTAACATGAAAGGAATCCAACAGAGACCTTTCATCTTTCTTGCGTTCACAGCGCCAGATCTGCACCTGGTGGTCAAAACTGGAACTTCTTTTTCAGTGTAAATCGGTTCCGCACTAGCTCATTAGAATGGCCAGCAAGTTTCGCCGTCGTATGATAATTACAGTCCATACTGGGCCTCTGTCAGTAGCAGCAGTTTAGTTATAACCACCCGGTATTTACACTACTGGCCATTATAATTGCTACACCACGAAGGTGACGTGCTACAGACGCGAAATTTAACCGACAGGAAGAAGATGCTGTGATATGCAAATGATTAGCTTTTCATAGTATTCACACAAACTTGGCGCCGGTGGCGACACATACAACCTGTTGACATGAGGAAAGTTTCCAACCGATTTCTCATACACAAACAGCAGTTGACCGGCGTTGCCTGGTGAAACGTTGTTGTGATGTCTCGTGTAAGGAGGAGAAATGCGTACAATCACGTTTCCGACTTTGATAAAGGTCGGATTGTAGCCTATCGCGATTGCGGTTTATCGTATCGCGACATTGTTGCTCGCGTTAGTCGAGATCCAATGACTGTTGGCAGAATATGGAATCGGTGGGTTCAGGAGGGTAATACGGGACGCCATGCTGGGTCCCAACGACCTCTATCACTAGCAGTCGAGATGACAGGCATCTTATCCGCATGGCTGTAACGGATAGTGCAGCCACGTCTCGATCCCTGAGTCAATGGATGGGGACGTTTGCAAGACAACAACCATCTGCACGAACAGTTCGACGACGTTTTCAGCAGCATGGACTATCAGCTCGGAGACCATGGCTGCGGTTACCATTGACACTGCATCACAGACAGGAGCGCCTGCGATGGTGTACTCAACGACGTACCTGGGTGCACGAATGTCAAAACGACATGTTTTCGGATGAATCCAGGTTCTGTTTACAGCATCATGATGGTCGCATCCGTGTTTGGCGACATCGCAGTAAACGCACATCGGAAGCGTGTATTCGTCATCGCCATAGCCCGCACCTCGTGGTCGTGCGGTCGCGTTCTCGCTTCCCACGCCCGGTTTCCCGGGTTCGATTCCCGGCGGGGTCAGGGATTTTCTCTGCCTCGTGATGTCTGGGTGTTGTGTGATGTCCTTACGTTAGTTAGGTTTAAGTAGTTCTACGTTCTAGGGGACTGATGACCTAAGATGTTAAGTCCAATAGTGCTCAGAGCTATTTGAACCATTTTTTTCATCGCCATACTGGCGTATCACCCTGCGTGATGGTATGGGGTGCCATTGGTTACAGGTCTCGGTCACCTCTTGTTCGCATTGACGGTACTTTGAACAGTGGACGTCACATTTCAGATGTGTTATGACCCGTGGCTCTACCCTTCATCCGATCCCTGTGAAACCCTACATTTCAGCAGGATAATGCACGCCCGCGACCGCATGTTGCAGGTCCTGTGAAAATGCAATCACATGTCAGTTCTAGTATAATAAATTTGTCCAACGAATACCTGTTTATCATCTGCATTTCTTCTTGGTATAGCAATTTTAATGGCCAGTAGTGTAGTTGATCTGAGCCTTTGGATTTCTGTGATTTATCACGTGACCGAAATTAAACCGCTTCCTTTTATTATTGATGTGGGTGACCTCACACATTGTTTATGAACAAATTCGACTTTTCGCACACAATTCTTGGCTGTCTTCTGTTTTTCTTTAACAAGTAGCTCTTGACGTTATTCAGTACGGTGCAAAATGTACCCAATAAAAAGTATCTGGATTAATGTGTACCTCTGCTGGTGTAAACTGTCACGTCAATTCAGTGTCATTATGCCAAGACCGGACATTACAGGACGAGGTTCATGACGTTAGTCATATAGTTTGCACTGGCTAAGTAAGAAAATTAGGAGACCGATAACCTGTCTGTACACCAGACATCCGAGATCCTATGCTGAGTGTTTAAGAGATAAGTCTTATCATCTTCATCGTCTTCTTCTTCTTCTTCTTCTTCTTCACTTCATGGGACAGGCTCCACTGAAGCCATCTGTTCCTCTGTCGACCTACACCTTTCCTATTTCCTTCTCTTTGTGCGAGCTGCTTCCAGCTCTTTTGGCTGTTTCTCGCACCCTCGTATCCACAATTCTCGATTCTTATGCAAATCTTTTTTTCAAATGTCTTCGTTGCTCCTTCTCGTAAACTTATTTTTTCCACCGCTTCGGAGACGTACATGGTACTTTTCATTCGCTTCTTGATGCCTGTATTTTTTACTGACATTTCCCAGGATCCCAAACAATTAACAAAATTTTTACATCTCACTGATATGATGTGCAGGTGTATTACTATTGTAACTATTCCTGCAACAATCGGGTGGTCAGTCCTGACATTGTTTGTAAACACACAGTTACCATAAGTGCTACCAGTATGTAGATCACCGCACTCAAATGGGTTGCAGTATTTCAGTTGAGAGTAAAGCACCAGGAGGAACGCATCGGTTGCATCGGTGCGGCGTCGCACACTACAACACCACAACACCATGAACTCTGTTGCAGATGGGTAAGAAATCATGCAGACTGGACGCCCCTGAATTGGCATCGAATGCTGTTTACGGACGAAGCTCGAATCTGTTTGTATCCTGACAATCTCAGACAACGTGTTTGGAGAGAACCCGCTAATATCGAAAGTTCCCAACACTGCGATCCACCAGGAGAGATGTTCTGGAGTAGCATCACATGGTGCCACAATACACCTCTTTTGAGTGTTGAGGGCAATATCACTGCTCTGTGGTACAGGGACGAGATTCTGCAACCAACAGTGACACTGCGACCCCAACATTAAGACTCCGCGCCAACATTTTGGTGTCAATTTTATCTTGATGGATGATAACGCGCGTGCTCATCATGCTGTTCTCTTGACAACACTCCATGTTGGATCACCAGAATGGAGTAGCCCACCTGTTCCCCAGGCATCAACCCAATCCAATATGTGTGGGATCGGTTGACACGAGCTATATGTGTGTCTGTGTCGCATATCTGCGATATACGTTGTAAGTAGGCTGTTTAGGTTTTCTTATTGGTAACGCCACGTAGCGCTCTGTAAGAAAATCACTGGCTGAGCTGTGTGCAGTCTGTGGCTCGTTTGCATTGTAAGAATTGGTGTCACGAACTGATATATATATATATATATATATATATATATATATATATATATATATATATATATATATAATGACTATTAAGGTAAATACATTGTTTGTTCTGTATTAAAATCTTTCATTTGCTAACTATGCCTATGAGCAGTTAGTGCCTTCAGTAGTTTGAATCTTTTATTTAGCTGGCAGTAGTGGCGCTCGCTGTATTGCAGTAGCTTGAGTAACGAATATTTTTGTGAGGTAAGTGATTTGTGAAACGTATAGGTTAATGTTAGTCAGGGCCATTCTCTTGTAGGGATTATTGAAAGTCAGATTGCGTTGCGCTAAAAACTATTGTGTCAGTTTAAGCACAGTCGTGTAATAATTATTCAAAGGGGACGTTTCAACGTGACCCTAGCGATGAAGCTAAACATAGCAACTTCCGCTCACGTTCCCACTGAAAGTCGCTACTTGCGTCGTAAATTGGTCCACTTTGGCGTTTCCAGGATGGTTTTAGTTTCCTGTAAGTCCACCAACGCAGCAGATAACCATATATTCCAAGCCTCTACTCCAGGCGGGTGTAAAATGAGTGTGCGCAACGAAAAATAATGAACGCGAAAATCAAGATTTCGCCCTGTCTGGCTACCTCCTGAAGCAGATCTTCTGGATCTGTTAGTTGTGATATTATTTCCTCCTTCTTACTCTTTAACATATAAATTACAACCTAGCCATAAACAAATGATTAAGGTAACAAATAACTACTAAATGTTAAATGTTGTTTCTGCTTATACATTTTTTGTAGATTAAAAATCCCTTTATATTCGAAAATGTGTATATTGCCTCACTAATATTACTGATCAATTACCCAAATCTGTCCCTTTTTATATCTACGCGATCTAATATAAATAACGCGAGATGATTGACGTCATCTACGTACCAAACACTAGAAGACACTACTTTCAAACGTGACCTACAGTGGTGTGCAACCTCAGTGGAAATAAATTGTCATCACAACTGTTTAGCCTTATAGCTCTAATAAGCCGAAGCAGTTAGCAGTATCACCATATGTACTGCGTCCAGTGCGCCGGAGTGTTGGTTCTCGGCCGGCCGCCGTGGCCGAGCGGTTCTAGGCGCTACAGTCCGGAACCGCGCGGTCGCAGGTTCGAATCCTGCCTCAGGCATGGATGTGTGTGATGTCCGTAGGATAGTTAGTTTTAAGTAGTTTTAAGTCCAGGGGACTGATGACCTCAGGTATTAAGTCCCATAGTGCTTAGAGCCATTTGAACCATCTGATGGTTCTCGTACACGTTTGCGACGATGGGAGAACTCCAGCCTCAAAATAAACTCTTTCAAACACTAGGACGGCAGAAGGAGGTCCTCTGTCTAGTATACACTAATACTGTCTTCTCCTCTATGTGTTCTACAGACAAGAAACGCGAACTCCAAGCCACAAGGACGGAATTCAGATAACATCTCTACGTGAGTATAGACAGAAGAAATGCTCTCAGTCACTGAACGCCGTGTACTCAACGACGACTCCCTACCCGGAGGCGAAGTCGAGAATCGTATAAGTTCTCAACAGTACAGTGCCCAACCGTTCTAACTATAAAATCTCACGAGAGCAAAGACAGCAAGTCCGTCTGAACAACAGAAGCGACCGTCAAACACGGGCGCTCAGAACGAAAGACCCACTTTCTCTCCACCACTGGCTTCCCAGCAAAGCTCGGCTCCCCTCCCTCGTAACTGCAGAAGCCGAATCATATTCTCGAAATCACGTAATATTATCCCCCTCTACAGACTCTTCCGAACGCCGACCAATCATATTTTAGTGTTTTGTCATTCAGCGTGGAAAGCTTGCGAGGAAATACCTATCCCCATCAATTTGGAATACATAGAATTGTACGCTTCTCTGAGTAAAATTCCTCGGAAATAACCCAGTCTGAGTGATTTTTGAGATAACGCTTCCTCGTTCCTCTCTGCTGCGTCCAAGATTTTCAGAGTTTCCGAAGTATTCTCTGGTTATCCTTCCGGCCCAGCTACAACACTGGCCGGTCGCCACTGTATTGTGCTTCAGTGTTCAGGTGCCCCGACCGTCCTTCTTGTCTACTTCCTGTGTCAAGCAGGACCAACACACCTGTGCAGGATTTTCCACCCAGGCCTTAAGTTAAGACTGCCGTTTAATTTCCACTGGTGTTCTTACCTCTACTAGTACAGGCAATCGTTCATTACGCCGTTTTGATAATAAAGACACTCTGTCACCTTTCATGCAATAAGTGTTAACAGCTATTTACAAGATGTACGTGGCAATGTCAGTCTTCTTTAAATATTCATATATACGATGTACAACCTATCAAATGGAACCTAATTCCGGTTTTAAATCACGGCAAAGTATGTAGATGAGTGCTTGTAAGGTGCGAAATTATAGGAACCTTACAGTATTAAATGATAATTACAAAAACGATAGAAATATAAAATAAATCAGTATATCATCATGGCATTTACAGACTGAGAGAAAACCTTGGATAAAAAAAAGTAATAAAGTTTTTATATGTTTGAGGTGGTTAGAAAGAGTTCCATAACTTACAGTATCCATAATATGCAAAATGGGATAACGATTTATCGTAACACGTTATATCGGACTGCACCTGCGAGTTTGGCCTTTTGCCTACTGTGGGTTGGCCTTTCCCCAGTCCTCATAAATGAATTGTAGTCGAGACCTTCTATGCTATATTAAGGACGAACAATTTCCCCACGATAACAACTGTTTACCAGTTACTGCTGGAAATAAACTTTTAAACAGTTGTTGCAAGACCCGACACTTCGCAGAGCAGTGTTATTAGTGCAAGCAGGAAATTTCTAGGGGACCGATGGATGTGCCTGAACGTTCCCAGAATTTGCTGGAGGAGCTTGCAGCTAGCGATGCCCAAGAATCACCTGGAAGCTATCAGAGTGACAGGACGTAAGTCATGGGCTGTGCTGCCACTCGGAAGTGGTAATTACAAGTATTTAAGTTACGGAAACTGATGGTTAATGGTCCTTCGCGATCCAACAAAGACGTTTTAAGAACGGAACGCCTACACAATCCACGAGAGTGCCACTGTGCAAACAAATTGCGAGGATCTTAGGCACCACCGTGAGTGCATTTCGGTTCGACGGGACGGCAGCTGCGGAAAGTAGGCGGAAGAGGCGCTGCAGGGATATGTGCCTGCACCACAAGTCTTTTACAGATATGATGTAAAGCAGTTAGGGTATGTTTGCATTAATGTTAACAATAGTGACCATATCACATTTTAGTCTTCGCATCGACTCAGCCTACTTAGAAACATTTTTACAGGCTACCTTTTGTGAAGTAAAAATTCGTCCATTAAATAGGAGTTGTTTAGGAGAAATGATTTTAGGTTAGGTTTAAAACTTACTTTACTACCCGTGAGACATTTTGTATTATTGAGCAGCTGATTGGAATTAAGTCAGAATTCAATCTGTCAGACACCAAGGTCCTCACGTATCAAATTCTCAGCGGTGCCCATTCAAACGCTTGGTATTTTAATTGGTCAAATCGTTAACTTTTAAAATAGTTGTTGTGATCTTCAGTCCAAAGACTGGTTTGATGCAGATCTCCATGCTACTCTATCCTGTGCAAGCTTCTTCATCTCCCAGTACCTACTGCAACCTACATCCTTCTGAATTTGCTTAGTGTATTCACCTCTTGGTCTCCCTCTACGATTTTTACCCTCCACGCTGCCCTCCAAAATAGTAGCTAGCGGAATTTTGGCAGTTTGAAATGAGTTCGACTTCGCGGTAAGCCAATTTCCTCATTACCTCGTTTCCTGTTGTTCCTGTGGCCTAATGCTGTTTCTTGAGCTCTTGAAGCTGGGGAGAAGCTTTACCGGGTAACTTTATTCGCCAACGAGAAGTTGCAGTCAAGTATTATATTTAAATTAAATATAAGTAAAATTTGCTTGGCTGTTACATTTTTCAGTTCTCTTAGTGTGTTTAATCTTATCAGTTCAAATGGCTCTGAGCACTATGGGACTTAACATCTATGGTCATCAGTCCCCTAGAACTTAGAACTACTTACACTTAACTAACCTAAGGACATCACACAACACCCAGTCATCACGAGGCAGAGAAAATCCCTGACCCCGCCGGGAATCGAACCCGGGAACCCGGGCGCGGGAAGCGAGAACGCCACCGCACGACCAAGAGCTGCGGACACTTATCAGTTCATTAAGTCATCAGCTACAAAGCAAAACTATGTGGAATCTAATAATTAACTTCGAAATACACTGATAAATACGTGGCTGGTTTCCTAGGATGATTCTGTCTGTCATGCGGGGTGTGTGGCAGAGATTCCTGATCGCCGGAACGACTTGACATTTCCAGCTTAAGGCATGAGCTGTCACTGAGCCGCACGAACTCGACACCCTTTGGTACAACATGCAGCTGACCTAACTGTGCCGCCCTCTAGGCGGGTGAATAGCGAACTAATATTCAGAATGTGTTGGGCAGCCTTCATGATCGCGTGTGTTGAGAGTGTTCTCGTTGGAAATTTAAGAAGATTCAATATTGACGAGTGTATGCACTAGACGTTTATAATCTCCCATGTAAACTGACAGGTTGACTGCTTATGGTGCTATTCTGCACATTTCCCATCTTTATTTGGTTGCTAGAACATCGGTTGTGATGTGTGTTGTTTGCATCTAGATGGTGAAAGACAGCTGGAAGAGACATTTGCTGGTTTTCTAGACATGGAAAACGCATATGATTATAAGTGGTAAAGTCTTTAGTTGACTTTCTAAAGTACAAGGATGATTTGCAATCTGTTATGTCATTGACATCGTTATGCATTAAAAAATAGGAGTGGAACTACCAGGCTGGCCTGTGTGGCCATGCGGTTCTAGGTGCTTCAGTCTGGAACAGCGTGACTGCTACGGTCGGAGGTTCGAATCCTTCCTCGGGCATGGATGTGTGTGATGTCCTCAGGTTACTTAGGTTTAAGTAGTTCTAAGTTCTAGGTAACTGATGACCTTTTTTTCCAAGTTTTCATGTAAATCTCTTCGCAGATGAGATACGTTTCTAGTTACTTAGTAGTTTTCAGCACGTCCCACATAATGGCCTTGCTAAAGGCTAATTTTCGTCCGCAGCTCGTGGTCGTGCGGTAGCGTTCTCGCTTCCCGCGCCCGGGTTCCCGGGTTCGATTCCCGGCGGGGTCAGGGATTTTCTCTACCTCGTGATGACTGGGTGTATTGTGCTGTCCTTAGGTTAGTTAGGTTTAAGTAGTTCTAAGTTCTAGGGAACTGAAGACCATAGATGTTAAGTTCCATAGTGCACTGAGCCATTTGAACATAATTTCCACTCTCTACCTTCAAATTTATACTGTGCAAGTGATGGGTAGCGTACTGCTATGTGCTTGATGTCGAGAACTGTTGCATAAATGGTATGATATTCTGGCAAACCATGTGAAATACCTATGTCTTTGTAATCGTGGAGTATGGAGATTATTGCAACTCATTGCAGAAACAATGGCAGAAAGAAACCAAATGGGAAACAATTCCATCAGCGGATGTCTTTGTGGTGGGGGAACCAGCCCAGCCTTTATACTCCAGTTCGGAGAGTGGCCACTGTCTGGAAAAGGTGCTCTGATCTCGCATAAGGCCAGCGTGTGCGAGGGACAGTTGATTCAATGACCATTGGCCACAGTGGAAGCCTGACAGACATCGTTGTAAATATCTAGTGCTGTGATTATATACGGCGCATGTGCTTTTATTATTTGGTATGTATGAGTGTCTGGTGGTCGACAGCTATATGTAGGATGCAGAAGTAGCGATTTTGTATGGGGCAGGTTACGAATTGTGTTTTGCTATATCGATATGGTATGATGGTACAATGATTTGCTGTAATATAGCCTGTTTGGAGATCGTTTCAAACCAAAAATTCAAGTTTTCCTTGTCAGTAGCAGAGCAGTAATTGAGGAAGTGTCTTTGCTGGTAGTTTTGCAAAATAGTTTGCTGCTGAAAGTCTCATAATTTATCAATCTGCAGAAAGTGGTGGACTGTGCCCCCACAACAGCAGCAGGAATTTGGCAGGTAAATCCTGTAAGAACCAATCGGAATGCTCCATTCACAGTAGGTTCCATGACGTCAGAGAGCCACAAGATATCCTTTGTGTGGGTTGTAGGAACACTCTACAGACTTCTTCGAACAAGACAGGGGCAAGGTATCTACGGAATGTTCCTTGACGTCTGTGAGTCGCGAAATGTCTTCTTTCTTCGAGTGTTCTGAGTAAAGTCCAAGCAGACCACTCTCCTCTGGTTTGGAAGGTAGGATACTATCTCCTACCCGCCATTGTAGCATTAGAGTATCTCCAGACCAGCCGTAGTAGGACATCGAAAGTTCACAGAAAATTCCACCTTGTTTTTCCTTCACGATCCTTCGTGGGATTAGAAATGTGTCATGAACTTTTAAGTATGTCATTGTTCTGATTTTCCTGTCTGTGCTTATATACTAGCGTTCTTTTAAAATAAAGGTAAATAAAAAATAGGACTATTAACGTCCTGACTAAAGCAGCAAATACACTCCTGGAAATGGAAAAAAGAACACATTGACACCGGTGTGTCAGACCCACCATACTTGCTCCGGACACTGCGAGAGGGCTGTACAAGCAATGATCACACGCACGGCACAGCGGACACACCAGGAACCGCGGTGTTGGCCGTCGAATGGCGCTAGCTGCGCAGCATTTGTGCACCGCCGCCGTCAGTGTCAGCCAGTTTGCCGTGGCATACGGAGCTCCATCGCAGTCTTTAACACTGGTAGCATGCCGCGACAGCGTGGACGTGAACCGTATGTGCAGTTGACGGACTTTGAGCGAGGGCGTATAGTGGGCATGCGGGAGGCCGGGTGGACGTACCGCCGAATTGCTCAACACGTGGGGCGTGAGGTCTCCACAGTACATCGATGTTGTCGCCAATGGTCGGCGGAAGGTGCACGTGCCCGTCGACCTGGGACCGGACCGCAGCGACTCACGGATGCACGCCAAGACCGTAGGATCCTACGCAGTGCCGTAGGGGACCGCACCGCCACTTCCCAGCAAATTAGGGACACTGTTGCTCGTGGGGTATCGGCGAGGACCATTCGCAACTGTCTCCATGAAGCTGGGCTACGGTCCCGCACACCGTTAGGCCGTCTTCCGCTCACGCCCCAACATCGTGCAGCCCGCCTCCAGTGGTGTCGCGACAGGCATGAATGGAGGGACGAATGGAGACGTGTCGTCTTCAGCGATGAGAGTCGCTTCTGCCTTGGTGCCAATGATGGTCGTATGCGTGTCTGGCGCCGTGCAGGTGAGCGCCACAATCAGGACTGCATACGACCGAGGCACACAGGGCCAACACCCGGCATCATGGTGTGGGGAGCGATCTCCTACACTGGCCGTACACCTCTGGTGACACTGAATAGTACACGGTACATCCAAACCGTCATTGAACCCATCGTTCTACCATTCCTAGACCGGCAAGGGAACTTGCTGTTCCAACAGGACAATGCACGTCCGCATGTATCCTGTGCCACCCAACGTGCTCTAGAAGGTGTAAGTCAACTACCCTGGCCAGCAACATCTCCGGATCTGTCCCCCATTGAGCATGTTTGGGACTGGATGAAGCGTCGTCTCACGCGGTCTGCAAGTCCAGCACGAACGCTGGTCCAACTGAGGCGCCAGGTGGAAATGGCATGGCAAGCCGTTCCACAGGACTACATCCAGCATTTCTACGATCGTTTCCATGGAAGAATAGCAGCCTGCATTGCTGCGAAAGGTGGATGTACACTGTACTAGTGCCGACATTGTGCATGCTCTGTTGCCTGTGTCTATGTGCCTGTGGTTCTGTCAGTGTGATCATGTGATGTATCTGACCCCAGGAATGTGTCAATAAAGTTTCCCCTTCCTGGGACAATGAATTCACGGTGTTCTTATTTCAATTTCCAGGAGTGTATAAACTATGCCGACTCAGCGTTTCAGGAAAGTGATGAACGCCACAGCAGCTGTAGGACTCTCCTTGACAATGCCTTCAAACAAGCAGTTAAAACTCTAAATGTGGTGAGCGTCTTGTTTAAAGTTACAGAGGGATTTATTTCGATTTCTAAATATCGTCATTTTGGTGTGAAAAATCGGATATTCAGCTGATATTGGTTTCGGGATCTATTTCTCACAAAAGTGCTCGAAGTGTCTCAGGGAGAAAGGCTGGATGAACACTGGGAGGTTTCACAAGGGAGTAGAGCTTGCAGCGATCTTTTTAGAGTCTGTGTTCAAGTGTATCGGTATTCCGCGGGATAAGAAGTGTAATTAAATAGCACAAATTGAAGCAAACTACAGTGAAGCGAACTTTTTTAAAGTTTTTTTTTAGACTTATTCAGTTGGAAGTTATAGCTCCTGGAGCTCTCTGTGTTCAAATGGCTCTCAAATGGCTCTGAGCACTATGGAACTCAACTGCTGTGGTCATCAGTCCCCTAGAACTTAGAACTACTTAAACCTAACTAACCTAAGGACATCACACACATCCATGCCCGAGGCAGGATTCGAACCTGCGACCGTAGCAGTCGCACGGTTCCGGACTGCGCGCCTAGAACCGCGAGACCACCGCGGCCTCTGTGTTCAAAGATAAGGGATGAATTTCGTACGTCCCGGAAAAGCGCACGAAGTGTCTCAGGCGGGAAGGCTGGGCAAAGACTGATAGGTTTCACATGTGTGCCAAAAACTGTCGCGAATATTTAATTCCTGTGAATTTTCAAGATATTTATGTGACAATATTCTGCCCATTGCTTGAACAGCAGATTTAATAACTTCTGAAGCAGTTCGTTTCAACAACAAGGTGTATCCATGTGCCACAAAGGAAGATAGTGCGCCAGGGATGAGGAAGAAGGATGTGGGCATTTCCAGCACGACAAGGTGTGTTTAGCACAGCCGTCCTGCACTTGCGGATGCCCGGCGGCCGATGTGGAGCGGCCCAGCAAACAGAGCAGGGCCGAACAAGTTCTTCAGATATGTTTAGTGCGATGTGTCTCAGGGTAACCACTCGGTTCCTTTCGCTATCGGAATGAAATAACGCACTGCAATTGTTTAATATCGTCTAAATTGTTAAAAACCAGTGTCAATTTCGGAGTACTTAAAAAAATGTTTAAACAGTGATTTGTGCACGCTATATTAACTTACCATTGTGAGGTCCTCCCAGTCCAGCGGCTGGACACAGACTGAGCGAATTTCCCAGCATTTTTCCCCAATCTGCCATCTTGGATTACGTCACAGGGTGGGAGGGAGGGAGTGTCAGCAGCACCCTCTGGTGGTACTTTTGTCAACTAGGTCAGTTGGTCACCGGACCTCAAGGCGAACACACTGGATGGAGCTACTGTCTAGTGCTCGGTCAATGGCACCTCAAATTGTTTAAATAAACAATATACTGCACTGCATACAAAATAAAAACTTACATCCATTCTATGTGGCAGCACAGCACAGATGGAGTACTTCCCGCCCCCCCCCCCCCCCACTTTCCAAATGGAGGATGGAAGACTATGGGAGGTGGGGAGAGGGAGAGGGGAATAGCGGGGGAGTTAGGTTAGCGGACTTAGCGCAATTGACCTATTTTCCGGCCAAAATCTGAATTTCCCTCTTTGACGTCAGTGCGACGTTGCGACATCTATGTCCGCCATCTTGGATCCCCCACCTTGAATAAAATTAGTAACGATGCAGAGTGGGGTGACCCTCTCTTTGTCCCAGTACTCTTCTCGCCACGGAAAATGTAGTGGCCGACGGCCTTCACTCAGCGAATGAGAACAGCGGCATTTTACATAGAACTGTCAGTGATAACAGACAAGCAGCACTGCATTAAATAACCGCGGAAATCGACGAAGAACGTATGACGAACATATCCTTTAGGACAGTGGGGCGACATTTGGCGTTATGGTGTAAGACAGGAGACGACCGACACCAGTACCTCAGTGTGACATTACCTGCAGCGCCTCTCATGGGATCGTGACAGTATCAGTTTGATCTTAAACCATTGGCAAACCGTGGCCTGGTAAGATGAGACCCGATTTCAATTGGTAAGAGATGGTGCCCGATGTTATTCAATCTGCATATTCAGCAAGCAGTAAAGGAAACAAAAGAAAAAAAAATTCGGAGTAGGTATCAAAATCCATGGAGAAGAAATAAAAAAATTTAAAGTTTGCCGATGACATTGTAATTCTGTCGAGACAGCAAAGGACCTGGAAGAGCAGCTGAACGGACAGTGTCTTGAAAGGAGGATATAAGACGAACATTAACAGAAGCAAAACGAGTGTAATGGAAGGTAGTCGAATTAAATCGGGTGTTGCTGCGGGAATTAGATTAGGAAATGAGAGGCTTAAAGTAGTAAATGAGTTTTGTTTTTTGGGGAGCAAAATAACTGATGATGGTCGAAGTAGAGAGGATATAAAATGTAGACTGGCAATGGCAAGGAAAGCGTTTCTGAAGAAGAGAAATTTGTTAACATCGAGTATAGATTTAAGTGTCAGGAAGTCGTTTCTGAAAGTATTTGTATGGAGTGTAGCCATGTATGGAAGTGAAGCGTGGACAATAAACAGTTTGAACAGGAAGAGAAGAGAAGCTTTCAAAATGTGGTGCTACAGAATAATGCTGAAGATTAGATGGTTAGATCACATAATTAATGAGGAGGTATTGAATAGAATTGGGGAGAAGAGATATTTGTGGAACAACTTGACTAGAAGAAGGGATCGGTTGGTAGGGCATATTCTGAGGCATCAAGGGATCACCAATTTAGTATTGGAGTGCAGCGTGGAAGGTAAAAATCGTAGAGGAGACCAAGAGATGAATACACTAAAGAGATTCAGAAGGATGTAGGTTGCAGTAGGTACTGGGAGGTGAAGGAGCTTGCACAGGATAGAGTAACATGGAGAGCTGGATCAAACCAGTCTCTGGACTGAAGACCACAACAACAACAACAAGAGTTGGTGGTAGGGTTTGAGTATGGTGGAGGCCCCACGAAGCCAGGGGTCCAGGTTGTCAACATCGGCACTGTGGAACCTGGTAGTGCCTCTATTATGAAGTGCGCAGTGCTTACAAGGAATGGACCAGATGCTGTACTACGCCGAGCAGACTGAGGCCGGACACGGTATTAGAAGGAATCCCATGACATTTGTCACGTTAGTGTATAAGACTAAGACCGACTATATGTCCTGTCCTTGTCATACTAGACCTGTAACTATGTAAATGTCTGTATATTCGAATTACCTTGTTTTAGATGTTCTAAATTTGCACTCACCAAGCTATGTTCCAATGTCGTTGTAAAAGAGATCTACGGATGAATACAATTACTACTGCTACAACTATTATTACTAATTATAGGTAGTAGGAGACATCCTCACGGCACTGGTGTTGGCTATAATATGAGAGCTTACACATTATATAACTTCTGGGCAGTATTTCGTAGGTGATAAGCTACTATTTGATGCTAAAGTATAGTGCCTTGCCAATTCATTTACCTTTGTGCATATTTAAGTAACTGTGTGTGTCATATGGCAACATCTTCAATTATTTGTGATCAGATCGCGTTTATAGCTTAGTTAATGAACGATAAATATTCATATGGTACAGCATAGCTTAACAGATGGGGGCCTAACCTAACTACACACGACGGTAGTTTGTTTCTTCACCCAAAATACACAGCTTACAACACACATGCTCTAGCTTGTACGTGTAATCTGGACCGAGCGAGGTGTTAAACTCTCGCCCACTGGCCTCTAGAAGTGGAGACGTCTGTGGTCCGAGATTGTCTTGTAAGCCAGCGGGACGACGGCTCCTGCTCGCGTCACGCACCAGAACGGGCCGAATAATCGACGGGGCTGCGCGCGCTTCACTTAGCGAGGTCATCGCCGGTTGACTCCACTTTCCGCCATTACGAGGCTGCACGCGGGGCCTCGCAATTTTGTCTCGTTGTCGACGCCAGAAACTTCGCTGAGGTCGGCACGCCGCGCGCCATTGGAATACAGGACTGGTCGCTGCAGAGACTCGTGGTCGGTTTCTGAGCGTTGACGTTCACTTTCGCTGCAGCGTAAAAGAGTAGATGGATCAGAAAGTTCTCACACTTCTCGTGTCATCCGTCTCTAAATTACTGTAATGGTGTCCTCCGTCCCTGTGATTATACCTCACATTGAAGCGTATCTTCCATCCAGGGCCATATCTAGTATCTATAAAACGCTAGGCTAAAACCACGTCGCGGCACCTATCGAGGAAAAATAAGTTGTGGAAGAAGCATTTTCTAGCAATTCAACCTGTCAGATTACATGGGAGAGAATAAATATCTGATGCATACACTCGTTATTATTGAATCTTCTTAATTTTCCAACGAGAATACTCCCAACAGCGGTGTACCGTAGGTCTCTAGAAGAGTGTAGCGTTCCAAAGGATTGGAAACGGGCACAGGACATCCCCGTTTTCAAGAAGAACAGATGTGCAGAACTATAGACCTATATCTCTAACGCCGATCAGTTGTAGAATTTTGGAACATGTATTATATTCGAGTATAATGACGTTTCTGGAGACTAGAAATCCACTCTGTAGGAATCAGCATGGGTTTCGAAAAAAGACGATCGTGTGAAACCCAGCTCGCACTATTGGTCCACGAGACTCAGAGGGCCATAGACACGGGTTCCCAGGTATCGGTAGATTCCGTGTTTCTTGGCTTCCGCAAGGTGTTCGATACAGTTCCTCACAGTTGTTTAATGGACAAAGTAAGAGCATATGGACTATCCGACTATTTGTGTGATTGGATTGAAGAGTTCCTAGATAACACAATGCAGCATGTCATTCTCAATGGAGAGAAATCTTCCGAAGTAAGAATGATTTCAGGTGTGCCGCAGGGGAGTGTGGTAGGACCGTTGCTATTCACAATATACACAAATGACCTTGTGGATAACATCGGAACTTCACTGAGGCTTTTTGCGGATGATGCTGTAGTATATCGAGAGGTTGTAACACTGGAAAATTGTACTGAAATGCGGGAGGATCTGCAACGAATTGTCGCATGATGCAGGGAATGGCAATTGAATCTCAATGCAGACAGGTGTAATGTGCTGCGAATACATAGAAAGAAAGATCCCTTATCATTTAGCTACAATATAGCAGGTCAGCAACTGGAAGCAGTTAATTCCATAAATTATCTGGGAGTGGGCATTAGGAATGATTTAAAATGGAATGATCATATAAAGTTGATCGTCGGTAGAGCAGATGCCAGACTGAGATTCATTGGAAGAATCCTAAGGAAAAGCAATCCGAAAACAAAGGAAGTAGGTTACAGTACACTTGTACACCCACTGCTTGAATATTGCTCACCAGTGTGGGATCCGTACCAGATAGGGTTGACAGAAGAGATAGAGAAGATCCGACGGAGAGCAGCGCGCTTCGTTACAGGATCATTTAGTAATCGCGAAAGCGTTACGGAGAAGTTTCGAGAACATATCTTCACCTAGGAGTCAAGCAGTATATTGCTCCCTCCTACGTATATCTCGCGAAGAGACCACAAGGATAAAATCAGAGAGATTAGACCCCACACAGAGGCATACCGACAATCTTTCTTTCCACGAACAATACGAGACTGGAATAGAAGGGAGAACCGATGGGGGTACTCAAAGTACCGTCCGCCACACACCGTCAGGTGGCTTGCGGAGTATGGATGTAGATGTAGATGTAGAACAGACGCAATCATGAAGGCTGCCCAACACATTCTGAATATTGGTTCGCTATTCACCCGCCTAGAGGACGGCACAGTTAGGTGGGCTGTACGTTGTACCCAAGCCTGCCGAGTTCTGGCGGCTCAATGACAGCTCATGCCTTAAGCTGGAAATGTCAAGTTGTTACGGCAATCAGCTATCTCTGCCCTCATGACAGTCAGAATCATCCTAGGAAACCAGCCACGTATTTATCAGTGTAACTACAATTAAATATTACGATCAGAGCACCAATAGGGCGACATTCGACAATGAGCAGAGCATCGAAAATACCCAACCTGACCACAGTTGCTCTGGAAATATAAGTATCTATATCCTGCTTATGACTGGACATAATTTTCTACGTAAAGTCTTTCATCCCCCTTATAGCTGTCAGAGTGATGAATTCGCAGTTTTCCGCATCAAATCCAAACCTCCCCTTATGACAGGAAATAGTCATTTTCTTTGCACATATCGGAACACTGATCACAGTAACTTTGTACCCCAACAGATACTTTACCAGCCTGTTGATCACAGCGAATCTACCACATACACTCTACAAAGTATAATACATCCCCAATAAATGAATGCTGGTGACACCAGACAATACTGAACGAAAACCGCGATGAATGGAGGTGTCTCACTTGTTTTTTTTTTTTTTTTGTTTTGTGAGGGGTACCAGTGTGTCTTAGGAAGAGAGATGATGATGTCGTGTGACGAGGGCCTCCCGTCTGGTAGACCGTTCGCCTGGTGCAAGTCTTTCGATTTGACGCCACTTCGGCGACTAGCGCGTCGATGGGGATGAAATGATGATGATTAGGACAACACAACACCCAGTCCCTGAGCGGAGCAAACCTCCGACCCAGCGGGGAATCGAACCCGGGCCCTTTGGATTGACAGTCTGTCGCGCTGACCACTCTTCTACCGGAGGTGGACAGGAAGAGAGATTTAATTGTTTTATAAGCGAACGGCTATTAAAAACACGATCGCAAAGCCTATGTTTCTGTCACCCTGCATAAAAAGCAGTCTTGTTTCTATAGACGCAGACAAGTATAGCTAAGAATATCCGCGTGAAAAACTATACAAGCTTTATAAATTGGGATATGGAATTATCTCTGAATGAAGTGGTCTCCCACACAAATAATGCCACAATGAATATGGACTGTGCTCGCTGGCGTGTATATTAACTGACAGAAAGCGCAGGTGCTCATCGCTGGCGTGGCAAGCTCATATTAAAATCACCCTTCTTACTGAATTTAGAGTGATTCGGCTGAGGAACACGGTATTAAGTCGATATTTGCAACACCATGATGCCGCCAATAGATATTTTTCACACTAACAGAGAGTATTTGTAACACATTCCATCTCGATGTCATGTCAGTGGCTCTGCAACATAACCACTGGGTTATACGCGCGGGAGGATGATAGGATGATGGTTGATTGAGAATGATCAGATACAGTAGAATCGCTTAAACAAATCCGGGGTTTTGCCTGTGATCGTTAACAGGAAACGTCTCTACACCACAGTGATCAGCGGACTTCCAACTGATATGTGATGATGAAATAGGTCTATCGATTGAAAACCTGTTTCGGCACCCTCCTCTAAACGAACGACGATTTATCGACATACTACATTCCTCTGCTGCCTCTAGGGCATAAATCGAATGTTCAGTTTCATAGCTACGGGATGCCAAAATAGTGGCAGGTGCCTGTGAAGTAATACAACACCTGTGTATATATCTGCTTGAAAGATGTCCTGTTTACGGAATTAGTGGCAGCATGGCACGTAATTTCACATGTCAAACACTGATACTATGCGTTTGTCTGTTTCCTTGTAAGAGAGATTCTCCGTTGCCGATGATTATTTTATAGGAATGATGCCAGCAGTATTTCCGATACTCTGCTCATTGTCAAATGTCGCCTATTGGTGCTATTTAATTGTGATTACTCTGATAAATACGTGGTTGGTTTCCCAGGATGATTCTGTCTATCATGCAGGGTGTGTGGCAGAGATAGCTGATGGCCGGAACGACTTGACATTTCCAGCTTAAGGCATGAGCTGTCATGTCGGCCGTGGTGGCCGAGCGGTTCTAGGCGCTTCAGTCCGGAACCGCGCTGCTGCTATGGTCGCAGGTTCGAATCCTGCCTCGGGCATGGATGTGTGTGATGTCCTTAGGTTAGTTAGGTTAAGTATAGGGGACTGATGACCTCAGATGTTAAGTCCCACAGTGCTCAGAGCCATGAGCTGTCATTGAGCCGTCCGAACTCGATAGGCTTGGGTACAACGTGCAGCTGACCTAACTGAGCCGCCCTCTAGGCGAGTGAATAGCGGATTAACATTCAGTATGTGTTGAGCAGCCTTCCTGATTGTGTGTGTTGGGAGTATTCTCACTAGTAATTTAAGAAGATACAATATTGACGAGTGTATGCGCTAGAAATTTCTTCTCTGCCATGTAAGCTGACAGGTTGACTGCTTATGGTGCCATTCTGCACATTTCCCATCTTTATTTGGTTGATAGAACATCGGTTGTGATGTGTGTTGTGTGCATCTGGATGATGAAAGACAGCTGGAAGAGACATTTGCTGGTTCTCTAGACATGGGAAACGCATACGATTGTATGTGGTAAGATCTTAGTTGACTTTCTAAAGTACAAGGACGATTTGTAATCTGTTATGTCATTGACATCGTTATGCATTAAAAAATAGGAGTGGAACTACCAGTCTCAAGTTTCTAGTTACTCTGTAGTTTTTAGCACGTCCCACATAATGACTTTGCTAAAGTTTCGGGTTTCTAGATAAATAATTTTCTTTATCTTCAAATTTATACTGTGCAACTGATGGGTAGCATACTGCTATGTGCTTGATGTCGAGAACTGTTTCATAAATTGTATGATATTCTGGTAAACCATATGAAATACTTAGGTCCTTGTAATCCTAGAGTATGGAGATCATTGCAACTCATTGCAGAAACAATGGCAGCAAGCAGGCCAAATGGGAAACAGTACCATCAGCGGTTGTCTTTGTGTGGGGGAACCAGCCCAGCCTTTATACTCC